>NC_073304.1:3417042-3437042 GCF_027595985.1 Sorex araneus | reverse complement strand
GCAGAGGGGAAACAGGGACAGACCCCGACGCACGGGGAAATCGCCAGCGTGCTCCCGGGTCCTGAGCCCACAGGTTGCTCCTGACGACGAGCGTGTCTCGATCCACGAGAGCAGGCGCTGCGTCTGGAGGGGCCCAGCAGCCCCCCGGCATCCCCAGGGCCAGGAAGGCCCCAGAGACAGGGTGGGGAGCGGCGCGGCTGCCTGCTCGCTCGGCCTCTTCCCGGGGACAAGCCAGGCCCGGCCCAGGCCGCGGAGGCTGCAAGCCCAGCACCCAGCCGGCCGCCAGGGCCACGGCTGCTCCCAACCTGTCACTTCCAGGCTCATCCTCACACACACACACACACAGACACACACACACACAGACACATACACACACACAGACAGACACAGACAGACACACACACACACACACACAGACACACACACAGACACACACACACACACACCAGGGCCACGGCTGCTCCCAACCTGTCACTTCCAGGTTCATCCTCACACAGACACACACACACAGACACACACACACACAGACACACACACACAGACACACACACACACAGACACATACACACACAGACACACACACACACAGACACACACCAGGGCCACGGCTGCTCCCAACCTGTCACTTCCAGGTTCATCCTCACACACACACAGAGACACACACACACACAGACACAGACACACACACAGACACACACCAGGGCCACGGCTGCTCCCAACCTGTCACTTCCAGGTTCATCCTCACACACACACACACACACACACACAGACACACACACACAGACACACACACAGACACACACCAGGGCCACGGCTGCTCCCAACCTGTCACTTCCAGGTTCATCCTCACACACACACACACACACACACACACAGACACACACACACAGACACACACACAGACACACACCAGGGCCACGGCTGCTCCCAACCTGTCACTTCCAGGTTCATCCTCACACACACACACACACAGACACACACACAGACACACACACAGACACACACACTCACACACACTCACACACCTTGTTGCTTTTATTTTCAATTCTAAGCAGCCGCCATGCTGAGGCTCCCGCTGGTCGCAGGGACACTGGCCTGAGTGCTGGCATCCAACTTTCTGGAGTCACGACTGGGGGTTGTTTTGGTGGCAGACACTCCACCCCGCGAGCCGCCCTTCGACAGCGAAGTGGAAGGGGGTCATAAAAAAGTTGTGTACGACACAGGCTTGGGTGTTTTGTTGTGTTTCCCCCCCTCTCTCCCCCTCTCCCTCCACCTCTCTTTTAACTTTGAAGTCGCTGGGTTTTGTGTGGCCTGGGATTTCGCGACAGTAAACCCGCGCGGGCCGGCGCACTGCACAGCCGGCAGGCCCCCGGCTGCCTGCGGAGGGAGGCATGGCGCGTCCTCCACAACGACACAAAGGCACGCTCGCCGGCAGCCGCACGCCGCTCCGCTCCTTCAGCCCGATCTGGTGTCACTTTGGCAGGGAACACGAGACCGAGTCCCTGCGCAGGCCGGGCCACTTCCCACTCCCTCGCGGTGGACGCCTGGTCCTCGGTCTGGGGCAGGGGCGGCGGGCGTGCCCGGGGCTGGGCTGTGGAGTGGGGTGGGCAGGGGGAGGGGAGAGAGGGCAGCACGCAGGGACCCCAGGCCCTCTGCACAGTGCCGGCTCGCGACGGAGCTGCTGGTGGCCTGTCTGTCCCTCCCTCGCCCCCGAGACCCCTCCGTCCGCACGGCCTCGGGGACCACGCTCACGTCTCCTTCCCAGCCGGGCGCGGCACCAACGCGGCTCTGCCTACAGGTGCCCGGGTGCGGTTCCCCACTCTGACCCCAGCCGGGAGCCCTCGACTGGCGTCAGCTACAGGAGGACGAAGCAGGTGGCCGGGGGGGGGGGGGGGGGCTCCCCCGAGGACTGCGCCCGAGAAGGCGGGGACGCTGTCCCCAAGGCAGCCAGCACGGCCCCGGCGACAACTTCCCCGGAGCACGGTGCCCGGCTCCTCTGGGCATCGCGGCGGGTGCGAGCCCCCCGCCCCCAGCCCCAGGCCAGCACCGAGGGTGGAGATCGCCACAGGGAGCTGTTTGTGCTCCTGGTGTCTCTCGGGCCCCGAGTCACAGCCCGGCCTCCAACGGGCCCGATTCAAACATGAGATGCAGTCGAGAGAATCATCAGATAAATCGCCGGCCCCCCGAGCCGGGGAGCCGAGGCGCTTTCTGCGGCTGATGACGGCCCTCAGCTTTTGTCTGACCTAATTTATTTCTCTTCAGGTTAGCATGAAGCACCCTTTCCTGCCTCGAGCAGACTCTTCTGCCCAGAGAGCAGGCTCGGGCGCCGGGCTCCGGCACAAGCCGTGCAGGCGGCCGCGGTCTGGGACACGGGAGAGACACCCTTTGAGCACCGGGACCACCGGGGTCTAAAGCCCCAGGATTCTCGGACCCTGAATTCCACATGGAAGGGGGAGCTGGGGCAGGGAGGGGGGTGCTGGGGGGTGAAGGCTCCTTCGAAACCACACATCGAGAGCCCTGTTCGGGGGCGAAAGGCATTCGCCCTTGCCGGCAGCCTCCACGCCTCCCGAACAAAGTTTCACATGTCACTGGAATTGGCATTTTCTCTCCCTGGGGACTGCTGCCGTTTCCCCGAGCACAGGGGGGAACAGCACCTACTACGTGGAACTGAGAATGTGAGTGCTATAAAAACCCCAGCCGAAAGGATTGCCACTGTCGTGCCGTGTGAGGTCCATGATGTCCCCAGAGCCGCCTCTACACACACACACACACACACACACACACACACACACACACACACACACACACACTCCGGCCCCGTCACGAACGCCTCCTCGGACCCCTGGGCAGTCTCGGCGGGTGCAAGCCCAGGCTCCGGGCACGAGGGACACACGCCCATTGGAAAGGAACCATCTTAACTCTGATCGCGACAACGGGCACGGACGCCTGTTCTCGCTCTGGGAGGGGCGTGCCGGTCACGGCCGGGGCCGCCACCCCGGGCCTCCCAAACTTCTCCCCTCGCCGAGTCCTGCTCCGGTTCTCTGCAGGAAAATCAATCTTGCACTTCACACTTAAAGACATTTTGCAGCCGGTCCACCTCGGTGGCTGCCTGCCCACCCGCCCGCCGGGCGGCGGGGCCGGCCATGACACGGGCGCCGAGCTCCCCCTAGCTGCCGCAGCCTCCGCCTCGCAGCCTCGGAAAGTTTATTTTGGAAAGTGCCTCATCTGACAAGCAAGCACCAGGGACCGCGCCGACTGGACACGCCGGAGGAAGGAAGGGACAGGAGCAGGGTCGTCGGGGCGACAGGCAGGGCTGCCCCGGTCCGCTCGGACAGGAGCCAGACGGCGGGCACGGCCCCCGCAGGAAGACGGGAACCTGCTGGCCAGCGTCGCCCCTCTCCCACCTGAGACTTAATTCTGACGACAGTCCCCAGCCAGAGCGGCCTTCCCTGTGGTGTCCAGGCCCCACTTGGCCTTGCACAGAGAGTCACACACGCACACACATGCACACGCACACGCGCACACACGCACCCATATACCCCAACCGTAACCCTGGCCTCTGTCCCATCTCTAGGCCACACTTCCAGGCCAGGTCACCAAAACCAACCACGCTCGCTCGCACGACTCCGTGGGGAAGCAGTTTTGCCCAAGCCAGATCCCCCCGAAAATGAACAAGGCGAAGGCCGGGCTGCCAGGACCCTCCCCCACGCCACCCCGGGAAAGGCATGTGTGCAGGGACGTAATATTTGAGGAGAGAAAGGGGCGCCTTTCAAAATACCGGGGGGTGTTAAAGCCGCACAGGGCCGTTTCCCCTCGGGCGGGCGGGGATGGCGGATGAACCGGGGCGGCTTCCTGGAGCCCCCCAGAGGGTGTCTCTCTCCCCCGAGGACCCACCGCTCCACACACTTAAGCCGGTCCACGAGCACGGCTGCCTTCGTGGAGCAGACACTCCGGCTTCACAGCGCCCTAGCAGGTCCCTGGGACGCAGAGACAAAAGAGACGCCGGGTCTCCGTGGCCCCGCGTGGAAGCCCCCTTCCCCGGGGAGGGCGAGGGGGCTGTGCAGGCAGCCCCGGCCAGGGCAGCCGTGCAGACACAGCAGCTCGGCCAGGTCCCACGACCAGGGCTGGGGCTCTTGTGTACCCCTGCAGGCGACCACGGTGTCCCCGGGAAACCTGTTGGTGAAGCACCCACCTCCACGGGGGCACGGGGGTGGCTGACCGGCCGTGTCTCCCTTTCTCCCCAGAGCCCCCAAGTTCCATCTGGAACTGGAGGTCACGACCCTCTCTCCTCCCCTGATGCCCCCAGCAGCCCGCGCCGGGCTGTCCAGGGGCTCCGCAGGGCCCCGCTGTTCTCCTGCGTCTGTTCTGTGAACAGTCGGGTCGCAGCAGCCAGGTGCATCTGGGTGGAATCGTCTGAGATAAACCAGAACCCTCGGTTCCCCTCCTGGGCCGCGGCCCCCTCTCTGCTCGGCCCATACACTCAGCCAGCTGGTTCTAGACTCTTCCCTGACCCCCGCACCCCCCACGCCACGCGTGTGCTCCGCGTGTGTTCCCCACACCATCAGTTATCCTGAGTTGCATCATCCCTGGAGAACCCAGCCTCCCGCTCCCTCTACACTCAAACCCCGCACAGGGAACCCCGACCCCCCGAGCCGGGCTGGGGCTGCCACAGCACCCTGCCTGCTTCCCCAGGGGCGCCAGGGCACCCTCAACCCCCACCCCCCACCACCACCACCACGCTCGAGTCCCTGCAGAGAGGGGGTCGGGGTGTGCTCGGGCCTGCACGGGAGACAGCTCCAGGGTTGACCCAGGACACGGAGAAAAGCCGTTTGATCATAAAGAACTAGTCGGACCACTCTCCCCGCGCCGAGCCCTACACATGCCCTGGGCGCGTGTGTGCCCCCCCACCCAGCACACACACACACACACACACACACACACACACACACACACAGAGCCGTGGCTGTCTGTCTGCTCCAGCAGTTCCTGTGCTTTTGCTCGGTCCCCCCCATGCCCCGGCCCTGGTGTCTGCCGGCTCTCCCCACCCGGGCACCGGGCTCCGAGCAAGCATGGCCACAGAGAGCCACGGAAGAGAGGAAGGACGGAAGGAAACGCAACCAGGCCCCCTCCCCGGACCCCCAGGCCCCGCTGCCACGTCCGTCCAGGCCAGGACTGGCCCCTGGTCTCTCCAGAGGGGAAGCCAGGGGGAAAGAGGCACACCACTCGTACGACCTGCCCCTCCGGCCCTGACACCGCCACCAGCACCCCCGACAGACCCCTCGCCACAGCAGCCCCCCAGACTCCCCCTCCTCCAAATCAGCCCCTGCAATTATCCACCAGCGACTGGGGCAAATTGCCTCCTAGAGAAGCCAGCCTGCACGAGGAGAGCCCTGTACACCAGTGCTCCGCCGGCGGCCGGCCCTGGAGGAGGGTGGCAGGCAGGCCGGGCCGCCAGGCCTGCAGCCGGGGAAAGGACAAAATGACAACTGCAGAGAAGGACCTTGCTCAAGCCCGGCTCCAATCTGGTGGCGGAACATTCTGTTTTTAAATGCAACCAGTGACTCCTGCTTTTGATACAGTACCGGGGTGGAAAATAAAGGAGAAGTTCCCGGCCCTCCCTCCAAAAAGGCATCATGGCCCCCTCTCCCAAGGCGAACCCCACTTTATTACCCAGTCCCCTCCCCTTCCCCCCCAAATAATAATAAATCCACAAATTCTTACTAATGTATCTGCCGTAACAAAGGAGAGATGGCAGGCGCAAACGCTCGGGCGCAGATGGCTCCTATGCCGGCTTTTCAGGGGAGGGGAGAACCCCTTTATATATATTTATTTATTTATTTAAATTTTTTAAAATATAACATAAATATTCGGCTCTCGGCCGCCGGGCAGCCAGTCCTCGCGGGCGGCTGGGCGCGCAGCCCGCTCCGCCACCCGCTGCCGGCCCCAGCCCGAGGAGGTGGCTCGCTCGGGCGCATTTTGCAGGCACCCGACCTGCCCGCAGTCTCCATGGCACCCCGAGGATGTTTTTCTTTCTCTTGCAATAATAAAAAAGAAACGTGGTTTTTTCTTTTTTTTTACGGAAAAAAAAAATAAATAGAAAGCCAAGGAAGAGCGAGGGGGAAACGCGGCTGGCTGCGGCGACCGAGCGACGCGGGCACGGCGAGAGAGGCAAGGGCGGCGGCGGGGAGCGCGGCGCGGGCGCGCGGAGCCCCGCGGCCGGGGGAGCGGCCGTGCCGGGCGGGCAGCGGGCAGCGGGCACCACCGGGCAGCGGGCACCGCGGCGGCCCCGGCCCGGCGCCCGCCCGCGCGCCCGCGCGCCGCTGCCCCTTTCCAAAGAAACCAGCCGGGCGCTGCCGCTGGAGACGCGCGGGCCGGGGCCGGGCCCTCGGCGACCCGCCTTGTTTATCGCGCGGAGAGGAGAGCGCCCGGCGGCGGGTAAGAGATGGGTCGGGCGCTCTCGGTCCTTCTCCCTCTCCTCTCCTCGCCCCCCTGGAACTCTCCTGCCAGCACATCCCTCTCTCCCCACTCCTCGCCGAGAACCCCCCTTTTTTTCCCCCGTGGCGGGGATTTTTCACCAACCCCCAATCTCTCCCCCCACCACCACCACCACCTTTTCCTTTTTTTTTTCTTTCTTTTTTTTTGGAGTGGGGGGAAAGAAGAAGCGCTCATCCCAGGAGACAGACGGAGGTGGGGAGCTGGAGGGGGGTGGGGGTGCTTTCGACCGGCAAACCGCCGCGCAGCTGGATTCTTCTGCAAACAGCGGGAGGAGAGAAAGGCGGCTGCGGAATGCCAGCCCCGGCGCGGCCGGCGGGCGCCCTCCCCGGACCCGGCGGCGGCGGCGGCGGCCGGGGTGGGGGGACCCCGCGGCCCCCCGGCCCGGAGCGCGCCCCGCTCACCTCCGCCCGCGCCGCCCGCGCGGACCCACGCGCTCGCCAACTTTTCCCGACCGCCCCCTCCCCCTCGGCTCTCCCCCGGCCCCCTCCCCCTCCTCTGCCAACCCCGCCGGCAGCGCCGCCGCCGCCGCCACACACGCCGCGCCGCGGGCCGGAGTGTCCAGCCGGGCTCGGGCGCGCACACGCCTCCCCCTGCGGCCCGGCCCCGGCCCCGGCCCCGGCCCGGCCCCGCGCCGCCCCGCGCCGCAACGCGCGCCCGCTCCCCGGGGCGGCTCGGAAACTTTCCCCAGGACCCCCACCCCCACACCCCCGCCGCCGCTCCCGGCCCCCCGCACGCGCCCCCCGAGCCGGGCGCTGCACCCGCGCGCCGCCCCGGCGGGCTCCCCGGCGGCGCCCGGCCCGCGGTCCCCAGCCCCGGGCGCCCCGAGCCCCGCGGCCGGCCCCGCGCGCGCGCGCCGCGCACACTTACGGGTGATGAGCTCCCTCTGGGACAAGTGCTGCGGGTTGCCCTGTTTGCGGCGGGACATTGCCCCGGCATCTATTCTGGCATCGCCCGGAGAGCCGCAGTGATGATGGGGGGAGCCGGGGGAGGGGGTCCGAGCCGCCGCCGCCGCCGCCGCCGCCGCCGCCGCGCCTCCTGCTAGCCCGGGTCGGCGTTTTGTTTTGGTTTTTTTTTTCCCTTCCTCTCTGGCCCTTTTCCTCCCCTCTTCTTCTTCTTCTTTTTCTTTTTCTTCTTCTTCTTCTTCTTCTTTATTTTGCTGTTTCTTCTATGCTGGCTTTTTTTTTTTGTTTTTGTGTTGTTTTGTTTGCAAAAAGAAAAAAAAAAGGAGAGAAGAATTAAAAACCCACCTCGATCTCAAAGAGGAGAAAGAGGCGGGGGGTGAGCTGCTTCTGGTGCTGCTGGCCGCGGACTGGCTGGTTTCTTTAAAAATATATTCTGGTGAAGGAACAGAGGATCGCTTGCACTTCTTCCAACTGCTTGGCCTCCCGGACTTGTAAATGTCTTCTTGAACTTAAATTGGATTTTGCACCGGCTGCGGCACTTTGAGGCTCTGCCCGGTGGAACGCGCGCTGCGAGCCCGGAGGGGAGTTGCGAGGGGGGGGGGGGTAGGGAAAAATTGCAACCAATAAAAAAAAATTATAATAAAAGAAAAGAAGCCAAAGAAAGGGGGGAAGCAAAGAAAACTTGGGGACTTGTCTCGTACCCCCTCACCCCGCCCCCTCAAAAAAACCCAAAGCAATGCAAAAACTGCCAGGGCCGGCGAGGGGGGGCAGGCTCGAGGTTTGCTGTCGGCGGGTTTGTTTTTTTTCCTCCGAGACTGACCCTTCCGAGGCTCGGGGGGACTCCGGGAGCGGCTCCTTCCCCGTCCACCTGGCAGGCTGGCGCCGGCCGCAGCCGCGCCGGATCCGGCAGCGCTGCCCGCGCTCCCCTGGCGCCGCGGCCCGGGGGGAGCGGGCGCGGGGCGGCTCGCCGTGCGCCCGGGTCGGAGCGGCGCGGACTGGGAGCTATAGATTGCAACGTGAAGATGGCGGAGTCCGGGTTCTCCGGGAGCTCTCGGTCTCTCTATGGCTGGGGCTGCCTCTGTACAATGGGATAAAATTCAAGTTCAAGTGCGGACGTGACGTTTAATCTGCACTAGAGACAAAAAGACCCAGAGAGTCGGAGCACTGGGGGCGACTAGCGGTGGCTTTTTAACATTGTACCCGGCAAGAACAAGAAAGCGCACACACACACACACACACACGCACGCATGCACACACCCGGGCGCGCGCGCACACACACGCGCACTCACACACACGCACGCACACACACACACACACTCGCTGGCGCTCCCGGGCGCACACACACACACACACACACAGCCCCACGCGCCCCTGCGCACACCCGCAGTGCAGCCGGCCACACGTGCGTGCTGGGTTCCGGGCTCTGCTCCTGTCCCCGGGCACTGGCGGCGCCCAAGGGGAGGGAGCGCACGATATTTTTAAATAAAAGAAAATCCTCCCCATCCCGCCTCCCCTCCTGGGAGCGGGACCCCCTGGAGAAGCGGGGTGGGGGGGAGCGCCGCGTGCTGCAAGTAACTTAGCTGAAGTCCCTGCGCACCCATCGCAAGGCTCCGGGGGAGGGGGGTGGGGCTGGAGTTGACCAATTGCCTCAGCTCCCAGGAAAAGTAGCTTGTTTTTACTTTTGCTGCAGGGGGTTGGGGGGAGAGGGGAGGTCGGAGGCAAACTTCCCCCCCAAAGAGCCGGTGTCCCGCTGCAATCCCAATAGAAACTAATTCTGGGAGAGCCCAGTGGGTGGACAAAGTGAGCGAGCGGAGATGACCAAGAGCACATTTGGGGGAGGCGCGGCACACGAGGCTGGGGTGGGCCCCCCAGCCCCCGGCTCTCCCTGCCTCCTCTCCCACCCCCCACCAGTGTGCACCCACTCAGGGCCGCTGGGGTCCGTGGGCAGCGCAAAGGGAAGCGGCGGGCTTCGCCCCACGTGGAATGTGGGGCTGGGAGCAGCTGGCCAGGGGCAGGTGTGGTCAGATCTCTTTAGTAACAAGTGTGGGTGACCCTGCCCCCTCCTCCCGACGGCGGTTGCAGCTAACCTGGGCGTTGCGCCCCCCCCTCGCCCCCCCACCTCGGCCCAGCTGGACTGGAAATTGCTGGTCAGGCTGGGCAGTTGTCTTCGCAGCCCTTTGATCTTAGAGGTGGGGGGGGCTCTGGGGGCCAGAGGAGTTGTGGGGGCCTGTCGGTGGCCCCAGGGCAAGGCCAGGCGGGTCAGAGCAGACACCCCCGCGCACACCCGTCTCCAGCTGGGGCCCACGTGGGCTTCGGCCGGCCTGGCCCGCGGGGCCGCCGCCACTCACCGGGGACCCTGCTTCCTCCTCCCGGCTCCCAGGTCTGGCCGGGGCGGGTCGGGGCCTGGCCCTGGGCTGGGTTTCCCGGGTGAGCCCAGCTGCACCCACCCGCCCCGCCCAGGGGCCTGGCGCCCGCGGCTGGGCCGAGGTGCCTGGGGCGCGCGCCCGGCTCCCTGGGGCTTTTTTTTCTGGGAGGGCGGGGCGCCCCCGGGGGCTTTTTGTTCCCCGGGGGTCTGGGGAGGGCGAGGCACCCTCCGCCTAGATTAGGAGGAAACGCGCCCCCATCTCCTTCCACGCCTCCCCCAGCACCCCCCCCCAATTAAGCAAATGTGCCCGAGCTTGCAGATTTGTGCAAGGCCTGGCCGGTCACCCGGGAAGGGCGCGCGCACCCGGCCCGGACCGAGCCTGGTCCTCAGCCTGGGAGCTTCCTCTGCTCCATCCAGCCCACCGCGGAAACCTTTCCAGGAAAAAAAAAAATTGGCCCAAGTTTTAAAAAAAAAAAAAATTAAGCACCTTTAACCAACTTTTTAAGAATCCCTTCGCCACACAGACCCAGGTAGCCCCGTCTGAAATTGGGGCGGGCTGGTGGCCGGTTTCCGGATACTGGCGGGGTGAGGCGCCTCCAGAGAAGGCTAGCACTGAGGCCAGGTCACACAGCGCCAGGGCCAGGCCCGGGGCTCCCGGTGTCCGCGGGCGCCTGCGGTCTGGCGCCCTGAGTCCCAACTCGGACCCTCCCTCTCCAGGGGCTGATGACAACGGAGTGGGTCTGGTCTACGCTTTGGGGGGGTGCCGGTGGACCGACCTACCTACCTGGCCGCCGCCCTCTCCTGGAGAGGACCAGGGGCCAGGGGGCCGGGGAGGGGGGCGCGCGGGCCCAGACTGACCGGGGAGCACTTCCTCCTTGGCCCGCGCTGCCCCGACGGCGGGAAGGGGCCGCGCGCGCGGGCGGGCGGGCGCAGGGCCGGACACGCCGCCACTCGCCGCGCGCTCCACCCCGCGGCCGCCGGGCCCAGGCCGCCCTGCCCTGCCCTGCCCGGCCCGGCCCGGCCCGGCCCGGCCCGGCTCGGCCCTGCCCGGCCCCGGCCGGCCCCGCGCTGGGCCCCGCGCCCTGCTGCGCTCCCCCGCGAGGCGGCGGGCGCGCGATCCCCGCGGCGGCTCCAGGCTCCTCCTTTTCCCTCTGCCCGTCTGGCACGGGCCTCGCGAGCTCGGGAAGCTGCTAATGTCTGGTCTCACAGCTCCCCCTTTAGTCTTGCGGCGCACCGGCTCGCCTTCCCGCCCAGCCGCGCCGCGACCCGCCCGGCCCACGCCGCCGCGCTCCCCTCGGGCGCCCACGGCGCAGGGCGAGGGCCACGGCCGGAGCCCACGGCTGCTGGGGGCCGGCGGGCCGGCGCTTCTGGGGAGGTCTGCTCGCACACGCGCACACGCACACACGCACACATGCACACACGCGCACACGCACTCAGCCACCCCACGCGCGCATCCACCGTGACTTTGTTTGGAAGGGGGAGGGGGGCTTGTCTGTGGCGCTTTGCTTGTGCCAATAGAAATGGACCGTGGGAGGTGGTTCCGAAGCCGAGTGGGCCCGTGTCTTGGGCAGGCCTCCTGAGCGCCCCTCACCTGGCGCTTTGCAAGGCTGGAACCAAACGCCAAGAAAAAGCACGCGCCCCCCCCCCCAACTTTTTCTTTTTCTGCACTCGCTTTAAGAAAAGAAAAAAAAGCAGCTGTCCAACCGCTTTTTGAACCCACAAATATTTGCCCGCTTTCTTCTTCGCTCGCGACTGGCGTGTTCCTGCAGATCCAACACCCCCCCCCCCCCATCTCTTCTGCCACTTTAAATTTCTTTGTGGAAGGAATATTCCGAGATCAGAAATCACGCCATCAAATCAGAGTGTATTTTTATGAAGCATGTGCAGGTCTGGTTCCCTGTGTTGCTGGGGGGGGGGGGGGGGGTGTTTAGATGAAACAGACGCAACTCAGAGCCTGGCTTCACATTTTAAAATTCTTTGAACCATTCTCACTAATTAGCTTTCCCTGACGTGGGGCTCTGCTCACGATTTGACCGTGTTTGCTTTGCTCTCGGAGCTGTTATATTTTCTCTTCCATGAACCCACTGAAAATTCGGAAAGGATCAAGATAAGCAAGAGTCCCTGGAAAGGGGGGTGGGGGGGCTGCCAGTGTTTCCACTGGAAGGAAATTGGAGGTTTTGTTTGTTGGTGCTGCCTGCTATGGTCGGCAGCCCAGAGAGAGGTTTTTCCGTCTGGATTCCCTGCCTTCCATCCCTGCTCGAAAACTTCACGGCCACAGGAAAACTCAACCGCCCATCTTCCCAGGTGAAGCCCGACTTCATGTCTAAGGGCTAAAAAAAATATACTAGTAATCCTAATTGGTGCCAGGATGCAACTCTGTGTTCACAGGTGAGGGCAGATCCAGAAGCTAACTGTGCCGGCCACCTCTCTCCCGTTTTCATAATTGGGCTCATAAACACAACTGCCTGTGATGTGGAGAACAAACGCAAGGCTTGTGGATTGGCTTGTCCTAACTTTCAAGGGAGTCCACGCGAATTACAGCTGTGCGCATATTAATCAGACGCCCGAGATGGTCTTCATCTCCTCCCTTCCCATTCTCACATCTCCAGGACCCGTCACATCCAGAAGGAGAACAGGACAAAGGGGTCATTGGTGGGGGTGGGGGTGGGGATGGTGGGGAGGGGGGTCCTGACATCCCTCCAGGGATTATTTGACATCAGTGCTATAAATATCGTCAGGTTTCCAAGAACCATACGTTCAGGCGTTGCTGGATTTGGAGGAGCTGTTTTGCATTGTCGCCTTTGACAAAGGCAAGACCACAGAGTCGCCTTCTGACAACTGTTCTAGAAGCTTCTCTCTTAGGACAGATCCCAGCAGCATTGCCTTATCTCAAAAGTCCCATCCCTGGTGCCCGGTGTGCTTCTGTAAGTGACTCTTGGGCACTCGTAGAGGTGCCGACCAGGGACACAGACAGAGGCTGGGGAAACTCAGAGGCAAGATGACAGCTATAGCCGGCAAGGGGTTAAATCTAATCCGCTGTTCCTGATTCATGTATTATTTTCCTTTTAAAAAAAATACTTACCCAGCTCTTCGTATATGAAAAAGACTCACACCCACATTGAATGTTCCTAGGCCTGTCCCTGTCACCAGAGATGAGATTGAATGGCTCTGTACTAGAGGATCTGGGACTATTTCTACAGTTTTCTCACCTCATTTGGAATTTTCTTGCCTTGCTAATTTTAATTCTTTAGTTGAGTCATCAATTCAAATTTGGTAGGGACTGGTAACACCCAGTTAGTGTGGACCTGGGGAAAATAGATTGTTCATGAAAATGATAAGATACCACCAACCCCATCCTGTCCCTGATCTCTGATGCTAGAGATCCGTGTGTGTGTGTGTGTGTGTGTGTGTGTGCGTGCGTGCATGCATGCGTGCGTGCGCGTACATGCGTGTGTCTGCATTCTGTGCATGACCAAAAAAGGTCCCTCAGCTGCATTTCCTCTTGCCACTGAGTCTCCAAACCTGTATAACTGAACCTATAACACAACACACACACACACACACACACACACACACACATTCAGTCTCGTGACCACCAACCCCGCCAGAGGGGAACCCAGGGAGGACCCGCTGAGAAAGGGGGTTAAGGAGGCTCATTTGGGGAACCAGCTTAGACGCTCGCGGGCAGTTTCCAGTCCCGACCCGGCTGCCTGAAGGACACTCGCGCAGTGTCCAAAGCCAGGAGGCAGCCCCGGCCACCGGGCGGCCTGCGGTCATGACGGCCTCCCCAGCCAGCATCCCGCGGCCCTGCGGACTAACGCGTCCGTATCCCTCAGCAGGGCAGAGAGAGGAAGTTGCAGGACGTGCGAAGCAGGAGCTGTAGACTGAGTCAGTGTCAGCTCTGCCCCCCCCCAGCCCCAGGCTCTCCAAGAGCCCCTGTCACGCCCCCCACCCCTCCGAGGTGGCGCCCCGGAATCCGTGGCAGTGTGGCGAGAGCCGCGCTGGAGAGAGGCAGGGAAGGAGGGCGAGCCGTGAGTCAGGCCTGCTAATGAGAAGGCTGCGCGGGGGGCGGGGGCGGGGGGCGCTCACCCAAAAATAAAAATAAAAGCCAGCCAGCACCTTCTCTCAGACATGCGGCGCAGAGCTGGAAAGGAAGAGGCTTCTGGAGCGCTCAGCTGTTGTTTTGTAGTTTTAGAAACAGCCACGGCTGCTTTCGAGTGAATGCGGCAAAGGTAGTTTGCATCCTCGAAAACACACGGCAAGGGCGCCCCTCCCTCCGGGCACGGGGACGGGCCCGGGTGGGCTTCACGGGGGAGCACTCTCCACGGGAGGCCCCCCAGCACATCCTGGTCCTCGGAGGACCACACATGGGAGTGGAAGCCGCCCCCAGAGCCCCCCCCACCAGATGTGACCCTCCCCACCTCCCCACCGCCACACACACACACACACACACACACACACACACACACACACACACAATACGAGAAAGGGAAAGAAATTGCAAGGAGCTCGGGAAGCCGCAATTTCCAGCTCTGAACTGGAGCCGGAGGGAGCACGGAGGGACGGACGGACGCTGCTCCTGTCCTTGCACTCCTTATTAAAATATTGCATCTGCTCGAAGACACCACTCTGTGCAATTTACGAGACAGACAATTTGCTACAACAAAAGATAATTAATGCTGCTCGGGGAAATCCGAGAGGCTGGGGTGCTGTGTGTTCTGCTATTAGTTTAATCTGGGTCTTCTCAAAAAAAAAAAAAAAGATTACACTATGATTTTTAAACCTGGGGGATTGTCCAACAACTGTGGCTTCTGATCCACGGAGGCGGGGGTCTGAGATAGTGCAGCCGGGTGGGCGGTTGCCTGGCACACGGCCGAGCTGGGTTCCGTCCCCAGCGTCCCTTACGATTTCCCAAGCCCCGCCAGGAGTGATCCTTGAGCACAGAGCCAGGAGGAAGGTGTGACCCCCCCCAAGCGAAAATAAAATTTAAAAAATTCGAAATAATTCTCCCATTTGAGCCCTCTGCCCAGCCCCTCCGCCCGTCCCTCTCTTCCTTCCAGTCCTCGGGCTCTCTGCTCTCCGCCCCGCGTCCCCGCCTGTCCCCGAAACGGAACCCCAGGCGGGGGCAGGACCCCAACCCCGGGGCCGGCTGTAGGCAATGGGTCCAGTTCTGAAGCGCCACCTTCGGACCCCCCCATGCCCACGCCGAGCGGTGGGGGGTGAAATCACTTCCGTGATTTGTATCTGCTTAACAGGAACAATTAGAGAGCTGAGGAGGTAGCACGGCTGTTTGGGGACCCTCTGGATATTGCACCCAGACCACACATTCCGGCGGCGAAGGAACACAGTCGTGTAGAAAGCGTTAGTGGGCCAGGCTCTCCTCGCCGCTTTTGGGGAATCGACTTGTCGATGTTGCTGGCAGAAACTCCCACTCCCGTGGAAATCTATCACGCACCTTAATGAGCTCGGTACCCAAAGGCACCCCCCAGCGGGAAGCCAGAGCAGGAGGGAGCCAGGTGTCACCCCCAGGCTCTCCTGTCTGTCCCCAGCCCCGCCCCCCTCCCTCAGTTTCCCCACCAGGACACCTGGGCTGGCTGTGCAGATTGTCGCATCCTGGCTGTCACATCCCAGACCCAGGGGACGCGACGGAGAGTGACCACGTGGTCCCGGCGGCCCCGTCAGGATGGAACGAGGATGCGGTGACACCAAGCTGTTGGCGACGGTGTCGAGAGCCTTTTCCTGAGCCAACCGTTCCACCTGGACCTCGGTACAAATTATTGTTTTCCATTACCACCTGTGTATTCCTTCCATGCAAGTTATTGATGTAAAATTACAGCTACACCGGTATAAATAAGTTATGCCACCGTTGTAAAATGGAAGAAATTTTGTTGTAGCAATTATGTTCAGCAAGATGACAAAATAAATTTCCAGAGCTGTGCCTGCAGTAACCTGGGGAATTTAAACCTCATAATTTCCATTCATTTCAGATAATTTGGAGTAATTTCTATATGTAATAACTTTGTAATGAAAAACACAGCAGTACTGACGTGATTTCGCTCCCTTTCCCCCTCTCTCTCTCCTATGGTATACATGGCACAAAATAAATGATAAAAATAATATTTCCTCTTTATATGTGTGTGTGTTGAGTAATTCCTTCAGCAAAAATCATAAACTAATACCCGGACTAAATCTCTGTCCACAAAATGAAAAATAAATTGAGTTAAAGAAGGTGGGGACGGAGGGAAGCGGGCGTTTATTGTGACTTTATTGGATTGTCTCACTCCCGGGCTCTCTGTTCTCTGAGGATTATAGCTCCCCAGTAAGGGGAAGAGGCAGGGCATCCCCGAGACCGGCCTGGGGACACCCCCGGGCTGGGACGGCTCCCGCGAAGGTGGTTTTACCTCCACACTGCAGGCCAAGGGGGTCCCCCCGAGGGGCGGGCTGCCCCGGGCTGCCGCCCCCGGCCCCGGTTCTGAGGGGAAGCTGAGACCCCGGCTGACGGGACCTCCAGGGCGAGGGGGGCCAGGGAAGGTCTCCTGGGGTGAAGGAACCGGCGAGGAGACGCTGCGTTCCCTGGCCGACCCTCGCGGTGACACCCGCCGCTGATGTCACAGACCCCGCACCCGCCTCGTGCTCCGAAAGCGGCTGGCGGGTGACAGGGATCAGCACGGCGACTCCCAGCACCGTGCAATTAGCCTCAGCGCCGGCACCGCGCCCGGCCGTCAGGGCTACACGGATGGACACTGAAGGCTGAGTCCACACGGCCGCCCTCCCCTGAGTCCTGCCCGAGAGCCCACGGCCAGTGTCAGCGCCCTGCCAGCTGGAGGGACGCTGGCTGTGCCCCGGGAGCCCTCCCCCTCTGCTGTGCCCAGACACACACACACACAACACACTCACACACACACACTCTCACACACACACATTCTCTCACACACACACAAATATACATACACACATGCACACACACATAACACACACTCACACACACATTCTCACACACACACAAAGATACACACACATGCACACATACACTCATGCACACATACACACATGTACACACTAAGATACACACATACACATGTGCACACACACTCACATACACATACTCTCACACACACTCTCACACATACTCACACACTCACATACACACACATAAACATACACACTCTCACACACACATACTCACATACACACACTAAGATACACACACATACACTCATGCACACACACTCACATACCCTCACACACTCACATACACACTCACATACACACTCACACACACATTCACACACACACGCAGGCTGGCGGCCCCGGGTGTGGCCCCGTTTCCCAGGCAGGGTGTTCCAGTGGGAAAGGAGGGGACCTTCATTCCGGGGTCCCTGATGGCTCTTGTGACACAGGCCTGCAGAAGCCCCGTGGGCACACCACTGCCCCTTCCTCACAGTCTCAGCTACACACCACAGTAGGCGCCTGTCCGGGTGCTGGGGCACTGAGGCAGCTGCGTGGACGGTGTCATCACCGCCAGCTTGGACAAGCCCGAATCCACGCTCGGAATAGCGGGAAAGCGGAAGTCATGTCAATGCCGCTGTGGCCCTGCCCGTGGCCCTGCCCGTGACTCTGTCTGTGACTCTGTCTGTGTCCCTGCCCGTGACTCTGTCTGTGGCCTGCCTGTGGCCCTGTCCGTGACTCTGTCTGTGGCCTGCCTGTGGCCCTGTCCGTGACTCTGTCCATGACTCTGTCCGTGGCCCTGTCCGTGGCCCTGCCCGTGGCCTGCCCGTGGCCCTGCCTGTGGCCTGTCTGTGACTCTGTCCGTGGCCTGTCTGTGACTCTGTCCGTGGCTCTGTCTGTGACTCTGTCTGTGGCCCTGCCCGTGGCCCTTCCGTGGCCCTGTCCGTGGCCCTGCCCGTGGCCTGTCTGTGACTCTGTCCATGACTCTGTCTGTGACTCTGTCCATGGCTCTGTCTGTGACTCTGTCCGTGGCCCTGCCCGTGGCCTGTCTGTGACTCTGTCCATGGCCCTGTCTGTGACTCTGTCCGTGGCTCTGTCTGTGACTCTGTCCGTGGCCCTGTCCGTGGCCTGTCTGTGACTCTGTCCATGGCCCTGTCTGTGACTCTGTCCGTGGCCTGTCTGTGACTCTGTCCATGGCTCTGTCTGTGACTCTGTCCGTGGCCTGCCCGTGGCTCTGTCTGTGACTCTGTCCATGGCCCTGTCTGTGACTCTGTCCGTGGCCTGTCTGTGACTCTGTCCGTGGTCTGTCTGTGACTCTGTCCGTGGCTCTGTCTGTGGTCCTGCCCGTGTCCCTGCTCGTGGTACCACAGATGCGGCAGCAGAGCCAGGAGCCCGGGGGTCCCTAAGGCCAGGGCCGGGGGCTCGTCTTACCTAGTCCTGGGAGAGCCGTCCACCGTTCCTGGACACAGGGCCAGTCTGGGCCACCCCCTGCCAGCCTCACTGGAACCGAGGCCCCAATTCCCACCGGCTGCCTGGGGACACCTCCTCTGCGGGGAGGGGGCGCCCGGGGGCCCAGGGCCAGCGAGAGCAGCCGGCGGGGCAGGCCCGTGTGGGGGTTGGTCTCCCCCGGGCCCGAGAGCGCATAGGGGCAGCGAGGCCGGGGGCGGGGCGCCTCGGGCAGCAGGCAGGGGCACCCGCCCTTCCCGCTGGCCTGTCCCAGGCAGAGGGAACGTCCCTGGCCCAGGGCCCGCAGTGCCCCCGTAATGGGCCGTCGGGGGCCGCGCAGTGTCCGCACCCCAGAGCCCCTCAGGCCCGGGCGTGTCGCCCCCCAGAGACTCGGCCTTCTCGCCTCTTACTGACCCGGGCTCGCCCGCCCGCCTCTGCTCCCGGCACCCCCCGGGATAGCCCTGCGGGGTAGACTCACGGGGCGGGAGGGTGGGGGGGTCACCTGTGGTGCTTAGGGGCTACTCCCGGTCCTGTGCTCAGAGGGGGACCCCGGCAGTCCTGGGCCATATGCAGGTCGGGGATTAGAACAAGGGTCACCGCAGAGGAAGCCACATACAAGGCTAATGCCTTTACCTGCAGTGCTCCCGCTCCCTCTCTCCCTCTCTCTCCCTCTCTCTCCCTCTCTCCTCTCTCTCCCTCTCTCCTCTCTCTCCCTCTCTCTCCTCTCCCTCTCTCTCTCCCTCTCTCTCCCTCTCTCTGCCTCTCCCTTTCTCTGCCTCTCTCTCTTTCTCTCCTTCTCTCTCCCTCCCTCCCTCCCTCTTTCCTCTATCCCTCCCTCTCTCTCCCTCTCTCTCCCTCTCTTTCCTCCCCTCTCCTCTCCTCTCCTCTCCTCTCCTCTCCTCCCCTCTCCTCTCCTCTCCTCCCCTCTCCTCTCCTCTCCTCTCCTCTCCTCTCCCCTCCCATTCCCTCCCCTCCCCTTCCCTCTCCTCTCCTCCCCTCTCCTCCCCTCTCCTCTCCTCTCCTCTCCCCTCCCATTCCCTCCCCTCCCCTTCCCTCTCCTCTCCTCTCCTCTCCACCTGGAGCCAGGGACGGGCAGACAGTGTCGGATGTTTGAGTGAGGTGCGGCCTGTCCCTGAGACCCAAGGCGGAGAGCTCAGCCTGCCTGTGCCCTCAGAGCATGGCGGGCGCAGACTGGGGGTGGGGGGCGGGATCCAGGAAGTTGCGGGCGGGGACGACCCCCTCAGCCTGCAGTGTGGGCAGAGAAAACTCCTGGAACAAAGCAGGAAGAAGCCCCTACCCTGCCCCAGGGCCGGGGGCGAGGGGCCGGCCCCAGGCTGTCCCAAGAAGCCCGTTGGAAAGCTGTGTGGGTGCGGGGGTCTCCCAGACCCCCCCAGGGCCGGGCTGCGGGCGCGGGCTGTGGCCTCGGGCTCCCAAGGGAACACCCGGTTCCACGTCTCCGAAAGTGGCGAGGAAGGAGCCGGAGCCCCAGCCGTCCGGGAGCGCTGACTCTGCACACGCATGATGAGGGCGGGCCCTGGCACCACAGGGGGGGGGCAGCCCACCGGGAGTGATCCCCCCAGAGCCAGGAGTCAGCCCTGAGCACCGCAGTGTTGCCAAGAGGCCGGAACTCTCAGTCCTGTTGGGGAAAGAGTCCGGGGTTCAAGGGCCAGGAAGCCAGTCCCGGGTGCACCTGCCTCGGGACCCCTCTGTACGGACCCCCGGCCCCGGGGTGGGCTTCGTGGACTGGGCTCGCCTCTGGCTGCTCCTGGTGGCCGGATGCTGAGGCGACTCTTCCAGGCCGCGGGAGCCCCGGCCGAGGTGGAGGGGCGGGCGGGGGCCCCTCC
>NC_073304.1:3225835-3414969 GCF_027595985.1 Sorex araneus | reverse complement strand
GGAGGGAGGGAGGAGGAAGGGAAGAAGGAAGGGAGGAAGGAAGGGAGGGAAGGGGGGAGGGAGGGAGGGGAGGACGAAAGGAAAGGAGAGAGGGGAGGGGGAGAGGAGGGGAGGGAGAAGGGGAGGCCAGCGAGGAGAGGGGTCCTTCGGAGGGGAGGGGAGCAGCAGGCAGTCTGGGGGCGCGGCCTTGGGCAGCAGAGCCCCCCAGAGCTTGATGCGACCTTGCAGGGACACTGGGCAGAGCAGGGAACCCACAGGGGTTCGCGGTAAGGGGCCGGGTCGCTGGCAACTGGAGACCCCCACCCACTGCTGAGGGCGCTCGAGAGCCGACTCCTGCAACAAAAGCTTCTGAGGGCAACAAGACGGGGCTCAGCGCAGAAACGAAGGCCAGAACATGGCCCCTTCAGATCCCGGAGGACTGCCTGGAGGTGGTGAGCCCTTGGCCCTCTTCTCCAGACCCCACCCACCGTCCCCTGCTCCGGGGGGCTTCCCTGGCCAGCCAGCTGAGCCAGGTGCTCTGCCAGGTCCCCCATGCCCACCTGCGCCCACGCGGCTGCCACTCCTGAGGTGGGCAGGGCAGGCGGCTGAGTCCCCTGCGTGCCCCTGGGCCCCCTCCCAGGCCTGGAGCCAGCAACTCCCACCCCCCACCGCCGGCACCCATGCCCACCCACCTCGTCTCCCCGCAGCCCCAGGAAGGGCCACTCGGGACCAGCCGGGCGTCCTGTCGCGAGTGCCCACCTGCTCTGCCCAGGAGGCGGGGCCTCGAGTCCCGAAGCCCCACCCCAGACCCGCGGGCGGACGGTGTCTGGCCCCAGCTTGCCCCGGCCACGCCCCCCGCCCCACCGTCCACTCGCCCTGGGGTGGCATCAGCTGCCAGTGCGCTGGACAGGCTGACCACGCCCTGCTTGCTCCCGTGCCCCTAGACCCCACGCGTGTGCATGTGTGTGTGGCGGGGGGGGGGGGTCCAGAGGCTCAGACCGGATGCTCATCAGTGCTCCCAAGCGGGGGCGGGACTTCCTGCCCCCCCTGCCCGTCTCACACTGAAGACAGCGGCCCCCTGGGGTCAGTGGCCCTTCTCTGGGTGCACACCCGTCAGTTCTACCCGGACGGTCTGGGCACGGAGACAGGCTCCCCCGCTTCTCTGCTCCCGCCCGGCTCAGCTGGGCCTGGGGGACAGCCCCGGGGCCCCCGCGGGGGAGGGGAGCCCTCTCCAGCACCGGCAGGGCCAGGCGGGATGAGGAGCAGGGGGCAGAGCCCGGGGGTCCAGGGGCCGGGCGCTCCTGCTCCTGCCAGTGGGGGACCCCGGTCACTGGTCTCCGTGATCTCTCTCTGCCTCTCCCCCACTTCTGTCTCCCTCTCTCTGTCCATCCCATCTCTCAGTCTCTCTCCCTCTCTCCCTCAGTTCCCGTCTTCATCTCCCCCTCCATTTCCCACTCCATCTCTCTCCTTTCCTCTCTCTCACCTCTCTTCATTTCTTTTTTTTTTTTTTTTTTTTTTTGCTTTTTGGGTCACACCCGGCGATGCACAGGGGTTACTCCTGGCTCTGCACTCAGGAATTACCCCTGGCCATGCTCAGGGGACCATATGGGATGCTGGGATTTGAACCCGGGTCAGCCGCGTGCAAGGCAAACGCCCTACCCGCTGTGCTATCTCTCCAGCCCATCACCTCTCTTCATTTCTATCTCTCCATCTCTCTCCATCTCTCTCCCCTCCTCCCCCTTCCCCCCGGCTTCCCCACCGCAGACACTGGCTACCCCGTGGCCTCCGCCTCCCTCCACCCACTGGCGTGGTCTCTCTAAATATCTCTGCCGTGCGCCGAGATCTGAGTCTGCCTGACCCACGCCTGAGCTTGTTGCCTTGGGGCAGGTGGGCTTCTCCGTCTGCAGTGCTCAGCTCAGCTCTCCCTCCTGAGCCTGCCCCCTTCCAGGAAACACTGAGGCCAAGCCCAGAGGGTCCCGTTTGGTGAGAAACACGAGAGCTCGGAGCGGACAGCAGAGGAAGCAGCAACCTCAGTTCTGGGGAGATGAGCTCTGACATGAGCCCTCCCTCCCTCCCCCCTCTCTCCCGGCCCCCTGCAGAAGACCCTTGAAGCCCGATGACCTCACGGTGAGTTCTTCAGACCATCAGAGAAGAAATGGCACGATTTTACACAAACTCTTTGAGGGAGAGGGAGCACTCCCCAGATACTTTAATGGAGGCGAAGAACTTGGGTACCAAACTGACACGCACGTCACACGGAAGCACCGATGGCTCATCTCTGCCCTTCACCGACGCAGGCAAGGAAAATGCACCACAAACTCTTCAGAGATCCCCGTGCTGCCTTATGCCCTGCCTGAGCGTAGCACTGTCGCACGGTCGTCCCATTGTTCATCGATTTGCTCGAGTGGGCACCAGTAACGTCTCCATTGTGAGACTTGTTCTTACTGTTTTTGGCATATTGAATATGCCACGGGGAGCTTGCCAGGCTCTGCCGTGTGGGCGGGATACTCTCAGTAGCTTTCTGGGCTCTCCGAGAGGGACGGAAGAATCGAACCTGGGTTGGCCGCATGCAAGGCAAACGCCCTACCCGCTGTGCTATGGCTCCAGCCCATGTATATGTATAGTATATATTCACTGTTCACTGTCATCCCGTTGCTTCGATTTGTTCGAGCGGACACCAGTAACGTCTCTCATTGAGAGGCTTTATAGTATATACTATTATATATAATATACATATATATACAGACATACATACATGCATATATACATATATACATACAGAATATGAGACCATATAAACAGAATATGACGGTATTATCAAGCTGCAAGTACATGTTAGAAATAGGTGGAAAGGAAAGAATTAAGAAGTGTTTGGACGCTGCTTTGGATTCTACACTCACACATAATAGACAGAACCGCAACAGTTGTGTCCTTAGTTGGCTTCCCTCTGACGCAGAGGTGGACTGGGCACTCTGAGGTACCTGTGCGCGTTCTGCAACAGAGCGAAAGAGGGCCAGGAGAGATGGCACCTGGGTCAGGGGCTTGCCTGGCACACAGCTGACCCCAGTCGGATCCCTGACCCCACATACGGCCCAGCACCCACCGGGAGTGGTCCCGGGCACAGAGCCAGGAGTAAGCCCTGAGCCCTTCCGTGAGTGGCCCAGAAATGATCCAGAGAGTGAGTAAATGTGGCCTGGGGCGGGAGCGGGGGGCTGGGGGGGTCGTGCCCAGCGATGCGCAGGGGCTACTCCTGGCTCTATAGTCAGACAGAGCTTGGGGACCGTCATGGATGCTGGGGATCAAGCCCAGGCCGGCGGCACGCGAGGCAACAAGCCCCTCCACGCTGTCCTGTCGCTCCGGCCTGTGGACGTATTGTTCATCAGAGCAGTGCCAGGCTGCGCCCGGGGCCGGAGGAGAAGGGCCAGTGGGGCTGGAGGTGTCCTTGGTGGCGATCGCCAGGGAGGCAGATGGCAGGGAGTGGGCAGCGAGATAAGAGACGATCAATAGACGCAGCGAGGTGTACCGTGAACTCCGCCGCGCACAGAGGCAGGCGTGCTCCGAGCAGCGTGTCCGGCCCTCTGCTGAGTGGCCGACGCGGCAGTGAGCAGTGGGTGCTGGGACGTCTTGATTGACAGATGTCAATCTCCCCTGAAAGAGCCACACCGGGTGCAGATTGCGGCGGCCGGGCCCGGCCGGATCAAGGATGGAGACTGGGACACTGCCGGTGGCAATCAGGTAAGGTCCTGCACGGAGACAGCCCTGGCCAGAGACCCAGAAAACTGCCCCCAGCCTCATCTGAGGCAATTCGAGTCTCAAAATAGACAATGACAAGAAATGATGACAGGGCGGGGGCGACTGATAGTATAGGGATGAAGGCTGACTGTTTCTCACTTTCTGGGGTCACACCTGGCAATGCTCAGGGGTGACTCCTGGCTCTGCACTCAGGCATTACTCCTGGTGGGCTTGGGGGGCCAGATGGGACGCCGGGGATTGAACCCGAGTCAGCCACATGCAAGGCAAACGCCCTCCCCACTGCACTCTCGCTCCAGCCCCTAAGGCTGACTCCTGCAGGTGGCTGACCCGGGTTCAATCCCTGGTCCTTCCTCTGGCTCCCTGAGTACAGTTAGGGATAAGCCTGAGCACAGAGTCAGGAGTCAGCCCTGAGTACCGCTGGGTGCAGTTCCAGAATCAAAACCTGTAATTATAACCCATGGAATTAAAACTCTAAAATTATATATTGACTCATAAATAAAAAAAATGCTTTGTTACCGTAGAAAGACGGCTAATAAAAGTTGATGTAAAGTTATAAAAATCATTTGGCAAGAGTCATCATAATACTTTGATGATCATTTGATAATTATTATCAGTGTTCCGTTATTATGAACCTAATAACTAACGATCATTATTACAGGCAGGGGTCATCAATGAACAGGCTGGGCAGAGTAGACTGGACAGCTTCAGGGCGCCGGCCCACAGGATACTGACCCATTAGAAAGGCAGAATTTCCCGTAGTTGGCAGCCTGCCTCATGAGCTGGGGGAGAAGGCAGCTGGGATAGAGAAGGGGTCACTAAGACAATGACGGTTCAAGGGATCATTCGGGATGGGAGATGTGTGCTGAAAGTAGATAAAGGACCAACCGTGATGGCCTCTCAGCATCTGCATTGCAAACCATAATGCTCAAAAGTAGAGAGAGAGAGTATGGGGGAAATTGTCTGCCATGGAGGCAGGGGGAGGGTTGAAGGGAAGGGGATACTATGGACATTAGTGGTGGGGAATGTGCACTGGTGGAGGGAGGGGTGTTCGATCATTGTATGACTGAAACTCAAACATGAAAGCTTGTAACTGTATCTCACGGTGATTTATATATATAAAGGCAAAATTTGTTTAAAGAATGACTAGAGGACTCCGAAAGTGTGGGAGAGCTTCGCCTGAGAGCGGGCTGGCCAGGACAATGTCCAACCCCGGGAACTTGCCCCTGCAAATCCTCGTGAATCCCAGAGCAGAGAACTTGAGGCTGAGGGGCTTGAGGAGATGGGGGTGGGCAGGGGGTCTACAGGACTGGCAGAGCAGCAGCCTCTGCCCTAAGACCGGGGCGTCCTGAATGCAAGAGGCGTTCCAAGGACCGGACTCCAGACAAGGAGCATCTGACTGCCCCAGGCCCTGCCCAGGGCTCTGTCCCGGGCCCCCGGGGGAAGCTGGTGGTCACGGGGGCCATGTCTCCCTTTGAAAGATGAAGCCGGCCCGGAGGCATTTGCCCATTTGCTGCACGCTGTGCCGTGGCTGCTCCATGCACCGTGGACACATGTCTCTGTGCAGCTCGGGACGGCAGAGTGGGGGTGTCGTGTCTTTGCCTCATGGCCTGGGAGCCCACGTGCAGTGCCGGGATTCGAACACATTCGAAAGGAGGAAAGAAACAAAGGAAGGAAGGAAGGAAGGAAGGAAGGAAGGAAGGAAGGAAGGAAGGAAGGAAGGAAGGAAGGAAGGAAGGAAGGAAGGAAGGAAGGAAGGAAGGGAGAGAAAGAAAGAGAGAGAGAAAGAAAGAAAGAAAGAAAGAAAGAAAGAAAGAAAGAAAGAAAGAAAGAAAGAAAGAAAGAAAGAAAGAAAGAAAGAAAGAAAGAAAGAAAGAAAGAAAGAAAAAGAGGAGAGGAAGAGAGAGACAAAGAAAGGAAGGAAGGGAGGGAAGAGTGAGACACAGAAAAGAAAAATAAATTAACTAGAGACTTCTCATGAAAAAAGTAAGATTACAATGTATTGAAATTACTGATCCAAAGAAAACTGTCAACCAAGAATTCTATATATAGCAAAACTGCTCTTCAAAAAAAAAGCTAAGATGGGATTATGAATTCTACATTATCAGAAATACTGAAGCAAGTGCTTAAAGGAAAATGCTTTAAAGAGAAACCACACATACAATTTGAAGGGAAATGACACAGTGATGGTCTCTGTCTTTAAAGAATGAATCCATACTAATATAGTCAGCATCACGAGCCTGGAGACAAGCTTGAAGATCTGTTCTTAGCGTCTGCGTGCGTTTATTTATTTGGGTCTGGGGCCACACCTGTGGTGCTCGGGGCTACTCCTGGCCCCAAGCTCAGGCTTTGCTCCTGCTGGTGCTCAGGGAATATGAAGTGCTAGAGCTCAAACTCGGGGGGCCAACATCCAGAGCAAGTGCCGCAGCCCTTTGAACCATACTCCCAGTCTCCCCCTCACTCTTCTGAAGTATAATCATTTCTATTTAGTAAGAGTAAGTAGAGAGAGAGGACAAAGCGGGGGGGGGGGGGAGAGAGGAGAGAAAGGGAGAGGGAGAGAGAGGGAGGAAGAGGGAAGGAGAGAGAGAGAGAGAGAGACGGAGAAAGCACACATACCGGAGAGTGGTGTGGGCAGCAAACAGTAGGAGCTGTTTGCCTCTACAGAGGTGATTTTGTTGACGGACTTTTCTGCGAAGCTTCTTCTCCCGAGCTGACCCACCCAGGGTTTGTTACTGGGTTGTGGCCAGAGGGAAGAGCCCGGGCCCTCGATACAGCCACTAGGGGAAGTCAGTGCAGATAGGATGGCTTTACGAGCTCAGGCACCGCATCCCACGGGTTCAGAGAGGGGTCCCTGGGCACCGACAGGACACAGATCCTTTTCAGTGTCTCTGGAAAATTCCCCAAGACAGACGCAGGATACTCTGGGCCTTCGGGTAAGTGGAGTTGAGAAGGTTGAAACAAGGTGCAGCCAAGTGCCCCGCCTAAGAGAGCACAGTCACACAGCAGCATCCTGGGAGTAACACCAGGCATCGGGAGAGAAATAAAAATCAAAGTGAAAAAAAGACATTGGGAATCGAATGAAACCGGGTTAATGTAAGTGTTGAGACAGAGCGACAGTCGCCTTCCCCAGATGGCGCCCGGGCGACACTGAGCTTCCACTAAACACGGCTCCGGTATGTGGGACTGGGACATCTCCAAACCGCGGGGGGGGGGGGGCACTGGAACGGGGCGGCGCCAGCCCAGTTTCCAATTCACCCCGGCTGCCAGAAATCACGCCTTCGACCCGCCCTCGGCGCCATCTTGCCACATCCAGCAGTGAAGAATCCCGGCTGGAGATTGCTCCGGACCCCAGACCGGGCCAACAACACCGGGGTCCCAGACGGGGAAGGTATACTCAGCACGCCTTCTCCAGATGGAGCCCTGGCGACACTGAGCTTCTACTAACACGGCTCCGATATGCGGGACTGGGACATCTCCAAACCTTTCCTGATATACAAAATATATGCTCTGGAATGGCTCCGCCACCCCTGAGCGTCCATTATCCCAGAGGCACAGAAACCAATCTCAGACCACAGCAGCTGCTGCCAGATATACTCCTGGACTCTAAACTAAGCTACGGTTCCGTGCAGCCCCGGGAGGGGAAGGGCTTATGTCCCTTGGCGTTTCGCCCCCTGGACAGCATGGCGACCACCACCGTTCAGAACCAACTGGACAGAGAGATAGGAGTTTGCAGTGATGGGACGGGATGCATGGGGAGTCTTGCGATGGGGGAGGCAGAACCGGCCCTGCCTCCTGCCCAAATGAGACCCCGAGCAGTCGCCCATGGACAGCTCCTCCACTCCTGAACAGCCATGATCCCAGTGCCACAGAAACCAATCTCGGAATGCAGCGGCTGCTGGCAGAAATACCTCTGGACTTAATACCAGAATTCCAAATCTGGGCAGCTGTTTTTGCTACCGTGCAACATCATAAGCTATTTGTTACCAACAATAGAAAACATACAATCTAATGAAGCCATTCGACAGGTCTGACTGTTGGGGGGAAAACTCCAAATAATGATAGTGAGTTTCCTGTCGAAAATTGAATGTAATCAAAGTAAGGAGAGAGTAAAGTGAAAATCATCTGCCACATAGGCAGAGGGGGCATGGGGGGTCGGGGACGCTGGGGTTCTTGGTGGTGGAATATGTGCACTGGTGAAGGGATGGGTGTTTGAGCATAGTATGACTGAGACTCGATCCTAAAAGGCCTGTAACTGTTCTCACAGTGAGGTGACTCAATTGAAAAATAAATTAAAAAAAAAGAAAGGGGTTGGAGCAATAGCAGGATGGGGAGGGCGTTTGCCTTGCATGCGGCCAACCCGGGTTCAATTCCCAGCATCCCATATGGTCCCCTGAGCACCACCAGGAGTAATTCCTGAGTGCAGAGCCAGGAGTAACCCCTGTGCATCACCGGGTGTGACCCATAAAGCCAAAAAAAAAAAAAAGAGATAGAGCAACAGTGATAGTCGGTGGTACAATTAGAATTTTTAACACAGACCCTAAAAATGAGGTGAGCCCTAATATCTGTGTGCTCTACAAACTATCGTAAGATGGTTTCTCTTTTCGTTTTGTACTGTGTGTTGTTGGGGGAAGGGGTGCTTACCCGCAGTGCTCACTCCTGCTTTGAGCTCAGGGACCAATCCTGGCAGCATTCAGGGGGACCCCATGGGTGCTAGAGATAGAACCGGGTCAGCTGCACGCAAGGCAAGGGCCCTACCCTTGTACTACCACTCCAGCCCCAAGATGCTTCTTCTTTTTTCAACCTAGATGCTTCTAGTAACTGGTCATTACATTTCTAAAATTCCGAGGTGGTCGGCAGAACTTAGAATGACATTTCTTTAGGTCCCTGCTTCAAATCAGGGCTTGAGTAAACTGCCAGCCTCAGTGCGGGGCCAGATATTGGAAGGTGCTTCTGAAATGGATGAAAGTAAAACTAGAGTAAGCCGAGCCCGTCAATAAGAAAGAGCAGAAGCCCACAAGTCAAACAAGTCGGGTTGCTGGAGACCATCAATGCGGTGATGGTTTCCTCACAGCGGGGAGAGAGGCGTGAGCGATCGAGGGAGAGGCCGGCCCGGCACACACCCCACAGACGGGGCGGGGCCGCCAGCAGGCTGTGCTGGGCCCATTCTCTTGGCGGAGAGAAAGGTCCAGGGCCGTGTCCACATTCCCGAGTTGTAGGTCCTGCTCCCGCCAGCTTCGCAGCTGCCACCGAGGCACGGCTGACTGCAAAGCTGGGGCGGGGCATGCGGGCACAGGGGCTCTGTCCAGCCCCAGCTCTCACGGGAACACCCACGGCCTGGCCGGGAGGGGCTCCGGGGAGCCAGAGCGCGTGCCTGGCCTGGGGCACCTCCACGTCCCTTCCCGGAGCTGCTCATGTTGACCCCGAAGGGCACGGCTCGGAGGACGGCCGGGGGTGGCCCCAAACCGAAGGAGTAAAGTTAAATACGGTGATACAGAATAGACACGGATTCCTCATCGAGTCAACACGCATTCAACAGTCTGGCTGAGACGGACACACAGCTTGAAAGGTACGAGTTTCCGAAAGGTGTGGGCCAACAAATACAAGACGAGGCCCAGATGAGATCCGTCCCGCGCACGACACGGTCGGCCCCTCCGCTCCTCAAAGCCTATGATCCCGGAGGGCTACTAACCCATTTTGGCACCCAGAGACTTGTAGAAATGCATCTAGACTGTGAGCTGAGCTAAAACAACAGAAATCCAAGCTCCTATAATCTTCATTCTCAGCAATGCTAAACAAACTATCAAATGAAGTCTTTCCAGCAGGTCTGATTGTTGGGGGAAAATTCCAAATAATAATAATCAGTTCTCTGTTGAAATATTGAATGTATCCAAAGTATAGAGAGAATAAAGTGAAGATCATTGGCCACTCAGGTGCGGGGCGGTGGGTGGGAGGGGGGTATATTGGGGTTCTTTCTTGGTCGGGGAACAGGTGCACTGGTGAAGGGATGGGGGTTTGATCATTATATGACTGAGACTTAAACCTGAAAGCTTTTGTCACGGTGATTCAATAAAATAAAATTTAAAAAAAATAAATAAATACAAGACGTGTAGTTAGTATCAAAGAAATTGAAGTCTGTGATTTTAAAATCCTCTCACAAAACATAAAGCCAGGCCCAGGCAGGTCAGACACCACTGGTGACTTCCATCAGCTGCTCTAAGGAGTGAGTAAGACCCGTCTGACACAAACTCTTTGAGGAAACAGAGAAGGAAGTAGACCCTCATTCATTCTCTGAGGCCCCAGACATCAAAGCCAGACGATGACATTACCAGCAGAGTAAGCTGTGAACCATGTCCCCCTTAGCAAATACACGAAATCCACAAATATACAAATAAGCAAAAGTATCAATAGCTCAAATCTAGACAATATGAAGAGCAACCAGGCGTAACAATCATGGCATGCTAATTCCTTTCTAAAGTTTTAAAATTTTATTTTAAATTTTAGTTTCTTTTTTCTCTTTTTCTTCCTTTTCTTTATTTTTTTAATAACCGCTCAGACTGCATCCTCTCCCTCTTCCAAAGGAAGAGAAGAAGAACGGAAGTGTTGATGTTTTTTTTTATCTTTTTTGGGTCACACCCGGCAATGCACAGGGGTTACTCCTGGCTCTTCACTCAGGAATTACTCCTAGCGGTGCTCAGGGGACCATATGAGATGCTATGATTCGAACCCGGGTCAGCCACGTACAAGGCAAATGCCCTCCCTACTGTGCTATCGCTCCAGCCTCAGAAGTGTCAATTCTTGAAGCAAGAAGTAGGTTTGAGACTGAAAACCACTCGGGGTAATTCACCATCTTAGTTGAATACAGGAGAAAATCCACATGATCATGTCACCAAATGCAGGAAAAGGATTTTTTTTAATTCAATGCTCATTCACGATTCAAAATTTTATTTTAATCTTTTAGATTTTAAATTAAAAAAATGTTTTATCACAATGGAATCCCCGGGGACAGACCTGGGGACAAGTCAGCATGTAGCAGGTCGGAACCCCGGCTTCGGTCCCCGAAACAAAGCAAAGCAAGCCCCCCGAAACTAGGAGCTGGAGGAAGCGCCTCATGCCGATAAAACATGCCCACAAAACCATCGCGAGGGTCACATACGATGGTAGAAGACTGAGATGTCTGACCCGGCCCTTGGGAAAACTCGTCCCTGCTGTCCCACTGTCCACTCCCGAGAGAAATGTGCAGAGATGCCCAGAGACAAGCCCGAGCCGCTTATTTTTGGAAGAACAAGCCAGGGCGAGGAGCAGTCGGGGGAAGAGACAGTCAGTGCTTGCTACAGCCAGAGGGACGCGTCTCCCGGTCACCTCCCCGCACCCAGCCACTCCGGACATCCCCTGACACAAAGCCCGAAAGAGCAGGAAGAGGGGCCAGGGCGGGTCGGTCCAGCCCAGAGCTGATGGAGCAGCACTGGCTGGGGGAGGGGCTCTCGGGGTGCTGATCATTTTCTGCATCTTCACCCAGGTGAGGGTTCCACGAACGGGCGGTTTTCCGAGTCCTTCATTTCTGTGACTGCAGCATGGCCAGGCTCGCTGACGGAGGCTGCACTTTCATTACCCCAATCACTTACAGAGTGATGCACAGCTACGTGATAAAATTCCATGGAACGTATTCGGAAGGGGAATAACTTCCTTTATCTGCTAATATGAAAATCTCATGATACTTTAGAGGCAATAAAGAATTGTGTCTTGTGATATTAAATTTGGAATGACTGATTCCCTATGCTTTTCACTCTGTGTGTGTGTGTGTGTGTGTCCACACGTCCATGGAGTTACATGATATGAATGATACATAGAAAGAATGAATGAAGGTGATGAAGATACACTGGAGCTGGAACGATAGCACAGCAGGGAGGGCATTTGCCTTGCATGTGACCGACCTGGGTTCAGTTCCTGCATCCCATATGGTCCCCTAAGCACTGCCAGGAGTGATTCCTGAGTGCAGAGCCAGGAGTAACCCCGGTGCATCGCCGGGTGTGGCCCCAAACAAATCAAAACAGAAAAAGGTGATCAAGATATCATCAATCTGATATTCAAAAGGCAGAGTCCCAACAAATACGGAGAGTTTTTAAAGGAATCTTGAGAGGATCTCATATCATGGCCAACTCAGGATTATCAGGAAGCCCGGCTATATGTGTGCGAACACAGATCATATAAAATCTGCAGTGGAGCCAACTGAAAGTCGACCCGCTTTTTATTAACACTACATATTAGCCATTCTAAATAATGGCATTAATGAAACATGCCTGGAAAAATATATCTTTGGTTGGTCTACGTTCTAAACAATCTCTTGCTATTACAGTTTAATTTAATTTTATATATATATATATATATATATATACGAAGTTCAAATAGGCCACTTTCATTACCAACTCTTTGTTAAATGTTCTTTCCTACACCATCATCATCATCATCATCGTCGTCGTCATCATCATCATCATCACCATCCCCTTGATCGTCGAATTTCTTGAGCGGTCTCAGTAACGTCTCCATTCATCCTAGCCCTGAGATTTTAGAAGCCTCTCCTTACTGGTCCTTCCCAACGATGCCGCATTGGAGGCTCTTTCAGGGTCAGGGGAATTAGACCCATCATTGTTACTGGTTTTGGCATATGAATACACCATGGGGAGTTTTTGAAGCTCTCCTATGTGGGCAGGAAACTCTCAGTTGCTTGCCAGGTTCTCCCAGAGGGAGCTTGCTTTTAAGTCTCTGGATGTTGGCCGTTGGTGGGATTAAACGGTGCCGGGGCAGTCCCTGGGTGTGACCGCCTAGCTACTGGAAAATGGGAAATCTGGGCGGAAGAGGCCCAGTCCCTATCCGAGCAGGCTTGGAGGCCTCAGCCCCGGGTCCCACACACCTGGGTTCCTCTGCCGGTTCCTTCATGCGTGAGGCTCGTCCGAACGTTCTTTCCTACATTTGATTTAATTTCGAGAAGTGTCCGTGCAATGGTTCACACGCAGTACCTTTGCGTCTTCACTTGGAAGGGACGTGAGCAACATGGGGGTTGGTCCTAGGGAACCCGCACGGGGGTGTAGAAAAAGGCGATTTCTGGGTGAGAGCCACAGCAGAGCGGGCAAGGCCTTGCGCACAGCTGACCCATGCCTCACCCCAGCACCGCACACGCTCCCCCTGCCCGGCCAGGAGTGACCCTGAGCACAGAGCCCAGAGTAGGCCCTAAGCACCACCAGGTGAGAACCAAAACATCCCCGAGTTACACCAGGTGCCAAGTCCTGTGGCTCGAGCTCCGTGGCCATCCTGGGCTCCCGCATGAGAGGCCCCACACTTCCCACCCGGGTCCCGCTGATGCAAAGCGACACAGTTCTCATTTCTCTGCTAGCTCAGAAAATAGGGGCTTGTGAATCCACCAGGTGATTCTGCTGGGGACGCCCCACCCTTCGCCAGCACCGCCCTGGAAGCGACCCGACCCGCCTCCATCACAGTCTGACCCCCCCCCCCGTCACCTCCCACCCACACCCACACCCCCATCCCCCCACCCACACCCCACACCCCCATCCCCCCACCCACACCCATACCCCCATCCCCCACCCACACCCCACACCCCCATCCCCCCACCCACACCCATACCCCCATCCCCCACCCACACCCCACACCCCCATCCCCCCACCCACACCCCACACCCCCATCCCCCACACCCACACCCCACACCCCTGCCTCGGCCATCACTGCCTTTCCTACAGTCCTTTTCTCTGCCTCCGTCACCTCCTGCCCCCCCCCGTCTCTGTCCTCCCTCCCGTGGACCCTCAGAGCCCCTCAGAGCCCCCCGACCCCCCTTCACTCTGCACACTCCACCTCAGGCCATTCTCACCCACCTGTTGTGCTTTCTCGATTCTCTTCACACTCGCACCCGCTGTGGTCATTTCGCACCCTGTTAAACAGGAGCTCCCGAGTGCCCTCGGGCAGGGCCACCTGGTGACCAGTCTCCTGGGTGTGTTACTCCGCTGAGTATTACTCACTCCACTGGGGCAGATACTGGCACGGGGAAGCCAGTTCCACGCTCACCTTGTTTTATCGGGGGGCTGGGGGGGAAGGGAGCAAGGGAGATTGGACCACCACACCTGCCTGTGGTCAGGGGTGACCCCAGGGGGTGTCCAGGGGACCATACACTGTGCTGGACCCACCCAGGGTTGGCCATGTGCAAGATAAAGATGCAGCCCATGTCCCGTCATGCCCATTACTCTCCTACCTGTTCAAAACCTAACGAGAAGCCTCAGAGCCTCTCTCTCCCTCCCTTTCTCCCTTGCTCCCTCCCTCTTTCTCTCTCTCCCTCCCTCACTCTCCTTTCCTCTCTATCCCCCTCCTTCCCTCTCTCTTTCCCTCTCTCCCTCCCTCCCTCTCTCTCTCTCCCTCCCTCACTCTCCCTTCCTCTCTATCCCCCTCCCTCCCTTTCTCTTTCCCTCTCTCCCTCCCTCCCTCTCTCTTTCTCTTTCCATTTTTATTCTTTTTTTGGTGATTGGACCCTCCCAGTGGTGCTCAGAGCCTTTTCCTGGCTCCGCCCACAGGGGTCACTCCTGGTGGGTCCAGGGGACTCTATGGGATGCGGGCACTAAGCCCGGGTGGGCTGCGTGCAAGGCCAGCTTGCCCACTGCACCTCCTCTACCCTGGTCCCAACCTGGCAGTGCTCTGTGGGATGTTTTCCTATCGTTGAACGTGCTCAGATTCTCTGGGCTTCACTCTCCTTCTTTCGTTTTGTTTTAATATTCAAAGCTTGACTTAAACCCCGTGGTTTACAAAGCTGTTCGTACGGCCATTTCAGGCATTCAGCGCTCCAACCCCAACCCCACTGCCCGTGTGCCCGACCCTCCCCCAGGCCCCCCGTGACTCGCCCACCCCCCGGGGCCTGACCCTCAGCAGGCACAAATCACTCACTTATACTGTTGGTCACACACAAGTCTCACGATGGTGTTGCCAGTGTCCGAGGTGCGAGGTGACCCCTCGGTGTTACTGCCCTTGCCCCTCACGCCTAGTGGGCTTCTGTGCATCCCCTCTAATTTTCTCTGCTCCTACTGCGCTGTCGGGCCTGTGAAGTTTGGAGCTGTCCTGTGGCCACCTATTTGGCCATGTGCTCTGGGAGCTGGGATAACTCAGCAGCACGGCAGCTCATCCGGCCAGCGTGGAAGTTGGGGGTGGGGTGGGGTGGGCTCACAGGTGGGGACTTCGCCCATCTCCATCCCAAGAAGGCTCCAGAGATCTGGGCCTGGAAGTCTGGGCGGACCTGGATGGTTCGGCTGCGGCATCTCTCAGGGGCCGCCGACATCCCTTACTTCTCTTCTTTTTTTTTTTTTTTCTTTTTTTGGTCATCTCATTGCTCATGGATTTGCTTGAGTGGGCTCTAGTAATGTCTCCATTGTGAGACTTGTGGTTACTGTTTTTGGCATATCGAATTTTAGGGGGTCACAGCTGGGGTTATTCCTGGCTCTGCACTCAGGAATTACTCCTGGCAGTGCTCGGGGGGCCATATGGGATGCCGGGGATTGAACCTGGATCGACTGTGTTCGAGGCAAACACCCTCCCCGCTGTGCTATCGCTCTGGCCCTTATTCCTGCACGGTTCTGAGGCATCTTCTCCTTATCGGCTGCCTGCCTCCCCCTCTCCCCTCGCACGCTTCTCTCTTTTCTTTGCAGGACGCTCCTCTCTAGCCCTCCGATCTTCTGTCGAGTGCCGGGTTCACAGACTCTGGGACCAAACTGACGCAAAGAGGGCCAACCCCATTCTCACGGCTGGCACAGTGCCCCTTCCCGTGTCAAACAGGTGGGAGCGGGCCAGAGCTATAGCACAGTGGGGAGGGAGTTTGCCTTGCACGCAGCCAACCTGGGTTAGATTCCCAGCATCGCACATGGTCCCCTGAGCACCGCCAGGAGTAATTCCTGAGCACAGAGCCAGGAGTAACCCCTGTGCATCGCCAGGTCTGACCCAAAAAGAAAAAAAAAAGAGAGGTGGGAGCTGGTCCTCCACCTCGTGATCCCGGCCTCAGGCGCTCCTGCCTCCCTTCCCGGGGCAAGTGTCCCTCGGCCGTGCCCATGTGGGGTCTTTCTCCCGTCCCAGGAGGGGCTCGATCTCCAGCTCTCTCCTGCTGGCTGGGCGGAGGCCTCGCTCCTCCTGGCCGGAGCCCGGGTCAGGCAGAGCCTCTGCCTCTGGGCCGCCCCGTGCAGGAGGCCTGGGCCACTGCCCCTGTCCTGCACACGCCCGGCCTCACTGGCCTCCTGAGCCGCTGTCCTGTCTTGGCCCGAGCTTCCCTGACCCCGTGCCCTGTCTTGGCCCGAGTTTCCTTGACCCCGTGTGCCTGTCACGGGTGCGACAGCGATTGCCCGACTGTTTCCCGCTGCTTCCGGAAGAGAACGGCTCGCGGCTCTACGGTGCGAGCTTCTGCGTCCGAGTCCGGCCTCTAAGCCGAGCCAGGCGCCCTCGCTCCGGCGGGAACGGCAAGCTCAATAAACACACTGGGGAGGGGAGGGCGGCTAGGCCACGGGGGTGACTCCTGGCTCAGTGCTCAAGGGAACATGTGCATGACCGGGGTCCCCGCAGCCTCTTGCGTGCCAAGTCCGTGCTCAGCCCGCCGAGCTGCCCTCCTGCGCCCAGTGTGTGTCTTCAAACTCGCAGCAGCACTCCTGTTCGGAGAAGCCAGGGCCGGACGCCCCTGGACACGGCGGCAACACGCCAAGGCCAGAGTCTGGGTCCCCCGACAGCGTCTCTGTGGTCCCCCGACAGCGTCTCTGTGGCAAGGGGCTGGCGTGGCCCCTGTGCCCCGGGTCAGGCGAGAGCTCAGGCCCCTCCCCGTACCCCGGGGACGGGGCGGGAGGAGCTGAGGACGGAGCCGCCTGCTCAGTCCCCCGGGCCGCGGCCCTCGGCGAGTCAGAACACACAGGACAGACGCGTGGGGGGCCGGGGGGCCTTTCGCGGGGCCAGGTGAGGCGGCAGTGTGGCTTAGTGTGGCTCGGTGGGGCCAGAGCAGGCGCCCCCCCCCCCCGGTGCCTTCAGCGCGACTCAGAGTGGCCGTGCTACCCGCTCACGCCCCCCTCCCGGCCGCCAGCGCTCCTGGGGGTGTCTGCTTCACCCCCCCAGCCTCGTCTGTCCGTGGTCCCCCCACCCGCACCTGCGCCCCAGCCTGGCACTCAGAGGGCAGGGGCAGGGCGAGCCCAAGCCCCACCACACAGCTACACAGTGGAATACTACGCAGCTGTCAGGAGAAATGAAGTCATGAGCTCCCGCTGCCCGTCTTCCAGAATGTTCCGCAGGGAACGTTCCGGAACTGCAGGTACTGCTGACTCTGCAGCGCCCTGGGAGCCCGGAGCATCCAGGGTCTGTGCCCACCCCTGGTCTGGCCTGCGCCCCCAGAAGGCAGCGTGCAGAGGCCAGCGGCCCCTCGCCTGACCACCGCGGCCCGGAGGGACAGAGCGGGTGACACCAGCCTCGGCTCTAGTCAGCGCCCGAGCACGGCAGGCACGTGGGTCTCCCGGCGGGCACCGCCCTGCGCCCAGCCGTGCCCCGTCCCCGCCCCTGTGGCAGCACTGAAGGCCTGTGGGCTGACGGGGGGCAGGGGCCTGACCAGGCATGGGGGGCCCTCCCCTGCCCACCCTGACACGCCCTCACAAGGTGAGCAGAGCCTGACTCCCCACGCCAGGGGTGCCCAGGCCCTGAAACCCTCCCGATGGCTCAGAGAGGTTGAGAGCAGGCTGCAGGCCACACAGCACCCCAACTTCCCTCGACGTTTCCCAGCGAGAGTTCTCCTGGTCCTGGCCCGTGCCCAAGGCCAGCGCACGCAGAGGGTGGCGAGGCCTGAGCAGGCCCCGGGCCGGCCCGTGCCAAGTCAGCTCCTACTTTGGATCATGTGCCCGGCCCGGAGGAGGCCACCAGGGGCAGGGCAGGGAGTGATGAGTAAATTGGAACCACTGCTAAGTTAGCAGCATCTTCGGGGGGGAGGGGCGATCATTTCAGAGTCAAGATGGGGAGAAGACGGAGCGAATGTCGTGGGCCGAGCACCACATGCAGGACACTCAGAACCGCCTGGTCCCCTGAGCACTGAGCTAGGAGTAGCCCCAGAGACCAATCCCCAAAAAAATCCACCAAAATCAATTAATCAATCAATCATCAATCAATACATAAGGCCCGATGTGTCTGGGCGCAGGGGTCATCTGTCCACTCTGAAGAGCCCGTGCTGGGAAGTCGGGCCAGACTCGAGTTTCCGTGTTGGACAAAAAGCCTTTTCCACGGGGCCCACTTCCCTTGGGACCCCTTGGGGGTTGATGCTGGGAGGAAATGTTCTGGGAAGGGGGTTTCAGCCCCGTCTACACCCCAGACAGACGTGGAGCCCCGGCCAGTGACCACGCACAGCCGGGGCCGGGGGGGGGGGGGGGCTGAAGTTCCGAGCGGCCTTGCCAGGCTCCCGCTCCGGACTCCGGGCTCCGGGAGAAACGGCAGCTGCGGCGCAGCCCCCCGCGACCGGGGTGGGTGTTTACTCTGCCAGGCGGGTCCGGGTCCACTCCGGGGGCCCCGGGAGCGAGGGCCTTGGAGAACAAAGCCGCATTGTGGGCCTGGCCGCGGACGAAACAGGAACTTGGCCCCCAGGCCCAGCCGGGCAACTGTCCCCTGGCTGTGAACCCAGCAGGGCGCGCCGGCCCACGCCCGGCCCTTCGCCCGTTGCGGCCGTTGTGGGCTCCGAGCGGCGAAGGCTCCGGCGTGGTCAAAGGCCAGCGCGCCGGGCACTTTATTGTCTGCAGCCTCAGTAATCTTTAACCTCCGCTGGCCAAAGGGCTGGAACCCAGAGAGACAAAACAAACATGGGCTGGGCCCCGGCGAGAGACTCAAGGGAAAGGGGGGCTCCCGGGGACCCCCGAGCGCTTGGCGCACGTCTGGGCGCTGGGGACCCACCGACCTCCCCCACACCCAGCTGCTGCTGGGACACGGGACACCCAGGAATGGCCAGCAGCGGGGCCCGGGAGGGAGGGAAGAAGCCCGGAGTGGACAGTGTCCCCCCACTCCCAGGCCCAGCGCCTCCGTGCATTAAGCAGCCTCAGTTTTGTCTCCTGGGAAGTGGGGACACTGTGGGCTCCTGTCCAGGTCGGGACTGTCCACTATCGCCGTGTGTGACTCTCACTGACCCCCAGGCACGCCCCTGGGCCGGGGGTCCTCACCGACCTCCCACCACCCTTTCCGGGAGCTCTGAGCGCTGGCCTTGCCCGATGGTGACCCTGAGGCTGAGCCCAGCTCTTGGGTGGTCCTGCCGGGCGTGGAGCCCGAGGAAGGCTCCCATGTCGTCCCTCCCAGCTCTTCTCCTCACGGTCCTGAGACGGTGGACACCCAGGCCAAGGCCTGGACCCGTGGTGAGGGACATAGACAGAGCCCCAGGGGTGCCCAGCGGTCGCCAGCGACTTGGGGGGAGGCTGTTCCCGGCAGCGTCCCTGCGCTCTGGACCTGCCACCGGGGAAAGCCAGGCGAGGAGAAGTGACCAATCCCACCCCCCGCCCTGCCCTTGGGGACAAAGAGGAAGAGGCGGGGGGGGGGGGGGTGGCCCGAGGCTGCTTCGCTGGCCGAGCCCACTCCCTGAGGCTGGCACGGTGCCCCCTGCCGAGGCCAGCCCAGCCCGGGCCCCCGGCCAGCCCGGCTCGTAAAGTTCCAGCTGTGCCTGGTGGGGCAGAAGGTCAGGAAAGGCAGCTGTGGTTTGAAGACGGCTAGGGCTCGGGCTTGGGCGGGCGGGGCGTGGGAGGGAGAGATAAGAGTGGACAATAAAAGAGACGCGGGAGGGGGCTGGCACCGCGCACGGCCCGCAAGGCCACCCCTTTATGGCCCGCCAGGATCCCGGGCCCCGGCCCTGACGGAGCCTTATCTGCGCCCCGCGGACCCACCGCTGGCCTCCAGCACAGCAGCTGGCCCTCAGGGGCAGGGCCGGGGGGACCCTGGGATGGGGGGGGGCGGGCAGGGGGCTCTGGCTGGACGCTGCCCAGGGCTAAGAGTCCAGGCTGGTCAGCCCCTGTGGGACCCCACAGTAGGTGCAAAGTGTGTGCATGTGGGGGGGGGGGTTCTAGATGCTTCTGCGGGCACGTGGCCGCCCCCAGGCCAGGCAGGGGGTGGTCAGGGCTGTCCCGCGTGTGCCAGCCTCGGCTGGCACGTGCGAGAGACGGTCCAGAGTGCCCGCAGGCCGGCTGGTCCTCCAGCTCGTCCTGGAGACAGGCCGGTCAAGTGCTGGCTCAGGTGAGTGGCCCCGACCCTGGGACGCGGCCCCGCAGTGCCCGGGGCGCCCAGACTCAGGGTGTGGGTCCCTGCTCCCCCGGGCCCGTGGCACGGGTGCCCTCGGGCTGCCTGAAGTCGTCAGGAGCGGCCACGGCCGGGCCAGGGCGCGATGGCCGCCCCTGCCCCCTGCCCGTGCTCCCTGCACCCCGCGACGCCCACGGCCTGCCCGGGCGGCCCTGCCCCGGGACTTCCTGATGAGCCGCGGGCGAAGAGCCCGGGCGGGCAGCAGGGAGAGGCCGGCACCTCTGCCCCTGCCTCGCTCTGTCCACACTCTGCCCCCCCTCGGCCCCGGGCCAGCGGGGCCCCAGCTTCCTGCTGCTGCCGGCCCAGCCTGAACCCTGCCAGAGGCGCCACTGCTCCCTGCTGGCGGGCCCCTCGCGCCTCGCCTGCTGGCCCTGGGCGGGCTGACGCTGCCCGGCTCGGGAGGGGCAACGGGAAGACGCTGGGGGGGGGGCGCCGAGACCCACAGGGCAGAGCAGGAGGCGGCCAGGGGGGGCCCAGCAAGTGCTCTGAGTCCTGTGCCCCCGAATGACCACCCTGGGAGTGGGGCTAGAGACAGCCAGAGGCTCAGGGGCTGCGTGTGGCCGCGCAAGACAAGCTCGGGGGGCCTTGTCCCCAACACACACACTCGCATACACACTCACACACACTCACACACATACACACTCACACACTCACGTACACACACATACACATACACATACTCATACACACATTCATACTCACACACATACTCACACACTCACACACTCACACACTCACGTACACACACATACACATACATATACTCATACACACATTCATACACACATTCATACACACACACTCACGTACACACACATATACATACTCATATACTTACATTCATACTCACACACTTACACTCACACATTCACACACTCACACACACAATCACTTACACACACACTAACACACACATACACACACTCACACACACACTCACACACATACAATCATATGCTCACATATACATACTCATATACACATACTCTCACATACACACTCACACACTCACACACGTATACTCATATACTCACATACTCACACACACATACTCATACATTCACACACACACACTCACACACATACAATCATATGCTCACATATACATACTCATATACACATACTCTCACATACTCACACACTCACACACTCACACGTATACTCATATACTCACATATTCACACACTCATACACTCACACACACTTGCAAATCCGTGGGGATGACCGTGTGCTCAGAGCAGACACCTGGCACCCAAAGGACCCCCCAGGGGAGGGACCCCGGGCTACAGGGCCCCAAGCCTGCTGCCCCACCCGTGGCCCCGCGGCACTGCCTGGTGCGGCCCCTGGCGGGGGCTCAGGCTCGCCCTCCCCCGTGCCCCGCCCTGCGTGCCGCCCGGGCAGGTGCACACAGCCCTGCCCTGCACACGGCCCAGGCGCCGTCCAAACCCAAGAGGCAACATCTCGGGGGGCACTTCCTAGGGAGGCAGGGGACAAGGACTTGCCGCCGCCTGGGACACTATGAGAGGCTCAGGGGCGAGAAACAGGCACTGCGGCCACCAGCCCCTGCCACCCCCTCACGCCCGCAGAGGAATCACGGTGTTCAGGGCAGAGGGCGCAGTTCCTGCTCTTACCACAAGGGGGCGCGCTTTAAGCTGGTGAACCAGGGTCTGGGCCCAGGTTTGCAGCCCCGAGGGGCCAGGGGACCCCTGGCCTGGGCCCAGCGGGGAAGGTGCTGGTAAGGCGCGGGGCAGCCCTGCGGGATGGCCCCCAGGGTCAGGAGGGCAGGGAATGGTCAGGACCCAGGGCCCAGGGAGGCTGGCAGAGGGCCGCAGAGGGCCCTCCCGGGGGCACACGAGAGACGGGGCAGAGGACACGGGGCACCGCGCTGTCCGCACCCCAGGTGGATGTGGCCCCCATCACACACTGGAGGGCATGGCCCAGACCCCTCCTGGGGGCCCAGCCCCACTCCCCCGGATGCAGGGTCATGTGGGGTCACCGGGAGGCTCCCACCCTGCTGCCCCCGGTGTGGGGTCACCTGGCAGAGCCCAGCCCAGCTTCGGGAAGCCACAGCCGTCCTGCCCCCCTGGACCAGCGGGCACAGGACACACACGTGGCCAGGCTCAGTGCCGGGGGCACAACAAGGCAGCACACAGGGGCCTGCAGGATCGTCCTTCCCACGCCGGGCACTCACACATGTCACACACATGGCTACACGCGTGCAACCAACACAGCACTCACGCAGTCCAACACACACAGACATGTACGTGCATGCACTCAGACATGTGCATGTACACAGGGACACACACATGAACACTGACATGCTCATACACATGCACACTCTGACACACATTCCCACACGCGCACGCAGACACACTCAGATACGCACGTACATTTGACACACTTGCAGACTCAGGCACGCACACACATATTCTCAGACCTACACACACGTGTGTGTACAGTCATGTGCACAGTCATACAATATGCAGGCATGTGCGTGTAAACTCTGTGACATGTGTGCACATGAACATGCTAGCGTGCATAGACACTGGCATGCACATATCTGTGCACATACAAACCTATACACTTAAATCACTTGTATCACTTGTCATCCCGTTGATCTTCGATTGGCTCGAGCGGGCACCAGTAACGTCTCCATTTGTCCCTGTTGGGTGCTAGTGCAGCCCAATGATACCTGCTCGCTCCAGGGACAGGAAGAGCCTCAAACCGTTCAGTCAGGGCTTTGACGAAGAAGTCTGACCATCTCGTAGGTGGGCGGCCATGCGGTCCTTTGACGTCCCGTGGAATCCAGTCGGTAACAGCTCTAGTCCAGCGGTCATCTCAATAGCATTGCGTGTCCGGCCCATCTGATTTTTGACGCCTTGGCAAACGAGACAGCGTCCCCGATTCTTGACCATCGACAGAGGTCGGAACTCCGGATTCCTTCCTCACTTGAGTGAGACGTGATACTCCCAGCATGGCTCTTTCGATTCCTCTTTGGGAGACCCGAATAGCGTTCTCATCCTGTTTGCGTAGGGCCCAGGTCTCTGAGACGTGTTAGTGCAGGAAGAACACTAACAATCTATACACACTATATGCAATTCTAGACATGCATGCCTGCCAGGACACACTGACATGCATGCGCACACGTACATACATGCATCCCCTTTGAGACTTCCCTGCACACAGGTGCACACACCAAGGCAGATGTGCACCTTTAGACACACCTACACACACTCTGTCGTGCACATGCACACTGTCATGCCCTCACACATGTGCCTACATGCACACATATGTGCACATACCTGTGCAGCCCCTGCTCCCACACTGGCCCTGAGCAGCAGCGCCTGCCTCTCTCCAGACTGCCCCCCCAACCCGTGCTGTGTCCCTGTCCCAGCCCAGACACTGGCGCTGTCCCCACCCCTCTGTCCCCACCCCCCTACGCCGCTGTCCCTGCCCCTCCAGGCCTGTCCCGGGCCCTGAGCCGCCCGGTGCCAGGGGGTCTGGGGCTCCGCTTCAGGAATCAGACCGGTCCTGCCGCGGGGCTGACCGGAAGTCCGATGCAGCCCCCAGCTGCCCTGCCTGTTGAGCCTTGAGTGACCTTGTGTGACCTTGGGTCACACCCAACACTCCGCCTCCTGTCTCTGTTTCTAAGTCTCCGAGACACCGACTGCAACCCCACCTCCTCCAGGAAGCCCTCCTGGCCCTCTCTGGGCAGAGGCCCAGCCTTCCCATCCACCCAACTAAGGCCACAACCTGCACTGTCACCTCCTCCCGCCCCGTGCCTCCCCGGCAGAGCTGGGCCCTGAGGGCCCTGGGGCGTGGGCAGGAAGCGGGTGCAGCAGGAGGCCGGCTGGGGTCCCATCTGTCGTGCTGTGTCCCCTCCCGGCCGCGGGACAGTGCGGGGCTTGGCTGCGCCCCAGGGCTCGCGCCTCCTTCCCTGGCCGGGTCAGGGGCTCCTGCCCCCCCAGGAGAGACACGGCTCCCGGGAAAGGCCGGGCAGCCCCGCCTGGTGCCCCTCGGGCTCCTTGCTGCCGTGACCCTGCCGCAGCCCCCTCGGCCTGCCGGGCCGGGCCTCTCCTCCCCGTGACCACCGGGGTGCCCGGCCAGTGCTCGGAGAGGGCAATGGTCAGGAGGCTCCAGGAGTCCGTCCTGACCCAGCCCGGGCTAATGCCACCCCCTCCAGGAAGTCCTCCTGATGCTCAGTCTCAGGGCAGCTCTCCCGGGGAACCCAGGACCCAGCACTGAGCCCTGAGCTCCCCTCGGCCCTGCTCCCCTCTGTCGTCTCCACCTCATGGACCCCCCACCTTTGAGGGTGGAGAGAGGTGGTACAGGCCGCCCTGAGGGTCGGCTGGGCTGCGCCCCAGGGCTCCTTCCCTGGCTGGGAGAGAGACAAGTCGGGTGGGGCGAGGGGCAGAGGCCCCCAGAGCGGGGCCAGAGAGCACTGTGGCCCAGCAAAGGCGGCCGGGGAGCAGCCCTGGGCACTGCAGGTGAGCCCAGAGGCGGGAAATAAATCAACTACTTCGCGTCTTTGTAATTTTAACTTTTTGTTTCTGGCCACGCCCGGTGATGCTCAGGGCTTTTTCCTGGCCCTGCACTCAGGGGCCACTTCTGGGGATGCCGGGGGCCCCTGTGGGATGCCAGGGTTCTAACCTGGGTCGGGGGCTTGCAAGGCAGACGCCCTCCCTGCTGTCCTATCGCTCTGGCCCCCCTCAACAGTTTAATTTCTTGAAGAGCGGAAGTGAGAGCTGGTGGGAGCAAACTGGGGGTCCTGGGCTGGGGGTCAGCACCCCCACATCTGCGCTCCAGGGTCAGAGGAACTGCCAGCCCCAGCCCCTCTTCCCCAAGACAGACCCCTGGTGCCACGCCTGGAGTCTCCATGGCGCCCCCTGCAGGTCAGGTGACTCGGGAGCGTCTCAGGGCAGAGATGGGCCCGGGTCCTCCAGAAGGAACCGATGGGATGAATGAGAGGCGGCCAGGGCTGGGGGCGGGGGGGGGGGGAGAGGGTGCACAGAATACAAGTCGTTGAGAGATGATCAAGAATAGATGATAGATGGGGCAATACCCCAGTGGGTAGAGTGTTTGCCTAGCATGCGGCCGACCCGGGTTCGATTCCCAGCATCCCATACGGTCCCCTGAGCAGCGCCAGGAGTAATTCCTGAGTGCAGAGCCAGGAGTAACCCCTGAGCATCGCCGGGTGTAGCGCAAAAGAAAAGAAAAAACAATAATAGATGCTATATAGGTGCATGATCGATGGTAGAGCAGCAGATGATTTACTGATGGGAGGACATGGATGACAGGCTGAGAGAGCGGGCCGGAGAGTCTAGGTAGGTGACATAATAAGGGGGCTACTGGCAGCTGACAGATAGACGGGTGGGAAATGACAAACAATAGATCATTGATGGCAGACGATGACGGTGGGTAGATAAATGACTGATACCTATTAGAGGCAGATGCTAGGTAGTAGATGATCGATAGAGGATAAATAATAGGGAGGTAGATAAATGATAGATGATAAATAGGTGAATTATGATAGGTGATAAATGGATGGTAGGTGAGGGGTGGACGAGAGATGATGACAGGTGATGGATGGAGGATGCATGGCTGATAGTGACGGATGGGGAATGGATGGAAGAGAAATAGATGGATTATAGATTGTGTGGAAGGATGATTATAGATTATCATCCAGGGCTGGAGCGATCGCGCAGCGGGGAGGGCGTTTGCCTTGCATTCGGCTGACCCGGGTTTAATTCCTCCACCCCTCTCAGAGAGCCCAGCAAGCTACCAAGAGTATCTCACTCACAAGGCAGGGCCTAGCAAGCTACCCGTGGCGTATTTGATATGCCAAAAACAGTAACAAGTTTCACCATGGAGACGTTACTGGTGCCCGCTCGAGCAAATCGATGAGCAATGAGATGACAGTGACAGTGACAGATGATGGATGGATGGATGGATGGATGGATGAATGATGGATGGATGAATGATGGATGGATGGATGGATGGATGGATGATGGATGGATGGATGAATGATGGAAGGATGGATGGATGATGGATGGATGATGGATGGATGGATGGATGGATGGATGAGGAATGGATGCTGGATTAATGGAAGGATGGATGGATAGATGAGAGATGGACGGGGGCCTGGTGGTCACAGCGGGAATGAGGTGCCGAGCAGCTGGCACAGGACCAAGCCCCAGGACCCTCATCCTGAAGACCAAGCCACCCGCAGCCTCTCCCAGCCGGCAAAGGGACTTCAGTGCCCCTGCTCTGGCTGCGGGAACGTCCGCAGCCGCGTTTCCGAGGTCCTTCATTATTCACCGGGGAAACGGCGTGAAAAGGACGCTGGGTCCGCCCTGCAGCCCAGGGAAGGGCTGGACAGAGCCCAGAGACCACGGCTGGACCCAGCCCCGCCCGTGGGTGCCACCAGCCCTCACGAGCCCCCACTGGTCAGCGGCCTGCCCCGCGGCTCTGTGCTGGCCAGGGGCGCCCTGCAGGCACGGGGACTGGGAAATGCCTCTGTCTGCCTCGAGGAGCTTCTCGGACCCCCCTCAAGGCCCCCTGCAGGGGACGGGCGGGGACAGGGCTCGGGGTCACTTGCCTGTGGGAGTTCCTGGGCTCGATTCCCGGCACAACTGAGAGATTCTTTGGAGGAAGGCGGGACAGGTGGTCCAGGCCAACGGGTGCCCACTTTGCCGCGCTGTCTCTGCTGGAGCCCCAGCACGGCATGTGGTGCTCTGAGCACTGCCAGGAGTCATCCCTGAGCACTACAGGAGTCATCCCTGAGCACTGCAAGGAGTCATCCCTGAGCACTACAGGAGTCATCCCTGAGCACTACAGGAGTCATCCTGAGCACTACAGGAGTCATCCCTGAGCCCTACAGGAGTCATCCCTGAGCCTATAGGCACTACAGGAGTTATCCCTGAGCCTACAGGAGTCATCCCTGAGCCCTACAGGAGTCATCCTGAGCCCTACAGGAGTCATCCCTGAGCACTACAGGAGTCATCCCTGAGCACTACAGGAGTCATCCCTGAGCCTACAGGCACTACAGGAGTTATCCCTGAGCCTACAGGAGTCATCCCTGAGCCCTACAGGAGTCATCCCTGAGCACTACAGGAGTCATCCCTGAGCACTACAGGAGTCATCCCTGAGCACTATAGGAGTCATCCCTGAGCCCTACAGGAATCATCCCTGAGCACTACAGGAGTCATCCCTGAGCACTACAGGAGTCATCCCTGAGCACTATAGGAGTCATCCCTGAGCCCTACAGGAATCATCCCTGAGCACTACAGGAGTCATCCCTGAGCACTATAGGAGTCATCCCTGAGCACTATAGGAGTCATCCCTGAGCACTACAGGAGTCATCCTGAGCCCTACAGGAGTCATCCTGAGCACTATAGGAGTCATCCCTGAGCACTACAGGAGTCCTTAAGCACTACAGGAGTCATCCCTGAGCACTACAGGAGTCATCCCTGAGCACTACAGGAGTCATCCTGAGCCCTACAGGAGTCATCCCTGAGCACTACAGGAGTCATCCCTGAGCCTACAGGAGTCATCCTGAGCCCTACAGGAGTGATACAAACTTAAAAAAAAAAAGTCGAGACCAGCCAAGGCCCGGGGCGCCCTGACCTGGGTTCGGGCCCTGCGCCCGCCCCCAAGCTCCCCCAGCGCCTGCCGCCTGACTGTGCGTCTCCTGACCTGCCGCAGCCCCGGGGTCCAGTGATGCTCAGGGCAGACCGAGGCCAGCTGGAGACGTCTTGGGCCTCTGGACACGCGGGGCCGGCGGGCAGGGCTGGCCGTGGAGCCGAGCACCCAGCGCTGAGCCAGCCCTGTGAGCGCGGCCCAGGACCCCCACCCCACGGCCGGCCCAGGACCCAGAGCCCGTGCGGGGTCCCAGCAGACCCCCAGCCGTGTCTGGAACCCTCCCCCAGCCAGGCAGGCTCCCGTGACCTCTGCCCTGCCTGCAGAGGGGGCTCAGGCCTTGGCCACCTCTGACCAGCTGGTGGCCGTGCTCTGGGCCTCGGTCTCCCGATCTGCCCAGGGCAGCCACCAGCGTCTCAGCCAGGAGGTCCTGGCCTCCTGGGGGCGCGGGGAGGGCCCTGCCCACGTCTCTGTGTGCAGCCCCCCCGGCTCCCCCGCCAGCCTCACGGCCAGTCCCAGAGGGGAGTGAGGGGGACTCGGGGGCCAGCCCCGACACGCCCACGCTGCCCTGGGATTGGCCCTGAGAAGCAAACCGGGCCCCTTGCAGAGAGGCTGGTGCCCCGCAGACTCGGCCCCCGCTCGGGGCCCCAATCACCCTGGAACCCTTGGGCCCCCCCAGGACCGCCTAGGCCCCCCCTTCTCGGCCACGGTGCGGCCCCACCCGCACTCCAGCCATCCTGGCCCCGAGATGCCCCGACACGCCCGTCCTGAACTTGACCTCTGCCCCCTGGGGTGGGGCCAGCCATCTGCTCACGGAGCTCGTCCTCAGAGGCTCCTGGGAAGGCCTCGCCCAGGGCTCAGGGGTCTGGACTCTGGGGTCCTCACACTGCAGACTCGGGGCGGGCCACGGCAGCACAGGCCAGGGCACACGGGCCAGGACAGCGTGGGCTGCAGCGCAGAGGCCAGCACGGGCCAGGGCACACGGACCAGGGCACACGGGCCAGGGCAGGGCTGGAGCACATGCCCTGCGACTAACTCGGCAGGAACCGTAACCTTTGGAGCTGGAGAGGACTAAAATAGGCAGCGTCTCTGCCTCCCACACGGGGTAGACGGTTTTCACAGCTCCCGCTCCTGGCTCGGAGAAGCGGGGCTGCGTCCCAGCCCTCCCGGGACCAGCCGAGCTTCCGCGCGGGGGAGGCGAGGTGAGTGGGGGCTGCAGGCACTGCCCGGCACACCCCCCCGACACACGGCTCTGCCCCACTGGACACTCGTGCACACACAGCCCATCCCTGCTACCGCAGCACATGCTGTCACCTTCCCTCTCTTGGCTCCCACGTGGGCACACACATGTGCGCTCTGCCCCAAATGTGCACATACGCGCGCGCACACACACCTCCTTCACTGCCCCAGGCGAGCACAAGCACGCACACACATGATGTGCACACACACATGCACACACATGCACACACAACATGCACACACGCACACCTCCTTCACTGCCCCAGGCGAGCACAAGCACGCACACACATGACATGCACACACATGCACATGCACACATACATGCACACACGCACACCTCCTTCACTGCCCCAGGCGAGCACAAGCACACACACATGATGTGCACACACATGCACATGCACACACAACATGCACACACACACCTCCTTCACTGCCCCAGGCGAGCACAAGCACGCACACACATGCACACGTGCACATGCACACACAACATGCCCACATGCATAAACTCACACACCCTTCACTGGCCAAAGCAAACACACAGCACACACACACACTAACACCCCTTCACAGCCCCAAATAAACACACACATGTACACAGCTCTTCACTGCCCCAGGGAGCACACACACACACACACACACTCAAACACCCGCCCTCCAGAGGAGCACACATATGCACACATGTGTGCACACACAAGTGCACAAGAGCAGAGCCACAGAGACCCCATCTCTGGGAGGGTCCCCGGGGCAGCAGAGCTCAAGCCTCAGACCCCACTAAGGTGGCAGGATGGGGGCGCGGGGGTCAGAGGTCAAGGCCACGGGCCCAGCAGAGCAGGCTAACTGGCATCAGCCCCACCAGATGGGGGAGCCAGTGAGGCCACAGGGGCCCCCCCATTGTGCAAGGAGGAAGCTGGGTCCCAGTGGGCGGAGCCTGGGAGAGGCCTCGCCCCCCCCAGGCACCCGCCCCGCCGACCCCCAGGCCCTGAGCCCCAGAGCACGGGCAGGACGGGCCCAGCACGAGGTCCGGGGGCGGCGGGCGTCACCAGCAGGGGCCTCCGGGCGGGGCCACGGGTGGGCGGCTGCTGGCGCCTGGGCACCTGCTCCGGCCGCCTCGCCCCTGTGCTGACCCCCTGGCGCGGGAGGGGGGTTCCGGCCTCCCCTCGGGAAACTTTGAAGCGCCCTGGCGAAGGCCAGCAGGGCAGAGAGGGGGGTGGGGGAGCAGGAGGACGTTCCGGGGCCTCGTGGGGGGCTCGGGGTCCCGCAGGTGACGGGCCCAGCCGCCCACCCCATGCAGGGTCTCAGGACGCTGGCCCGGAAGATTCGCTGCCCGCAGGCCCTGGGCTCCGGTGAGTGTCCAGACGCCTGTCCCGGTGGGAGGCCGGAGGGGAGAACCCCACCTCCCAGCCCCACGTGGGCACGGCGCTGCAGGCCTGTCCGCCCCCCGGGCCCACCCCTGCTGCCGCATGTGCGGGGGCGACTGAGCAGCGACCCGGTGGGCAGCAGGCTGGTGGCGGGGAGACCCGTTCCCAGTCGGGGTGGGGGCTGCCAGCTTCCTGAGAAACCTCCCGGGAGGGCTGGGGGGCGCGGAGCTCAGCCCAGCACCGCCAAGTCTGGGCCGGGAGCCGCCAGGGAGGAGTGAGCCGGGCCAGCACCCCGAAACGGAGCACGTGTGTCCCACACCAGGAGGACCCAGGGGTGGGCAGGGAGAGGCGTAACGGGGGTCCCGAGGGGTCTGGGGAGGGGGTGTTTGCAGGACATCAAGATGGGTGGGGCTGGCCCTGCTGCGGGTCCCAGCACCCCCGCAGGGCCCCCTGAGCACCGCCCGCTGCGCCCCAGAGTGATGGGCAGAGCCAGAGGCGGGGCGGGGGCAAAGGTGAAACAGCGGAGAGCCAAGTATTGACGAGTGAGGGGCCTGCCGCGGGGAGGAGATAAGGACGGCTCAGGGGACCCCCGGCAGGCCGAAGGCAAGGGCTCAGCCCGAGGTGTCCGTGCGGATGCTTAAGAAGATCGGCCAGAGTGAAAACGACTCCAGAGAAAATCCGATCACTTGAGAGAGGGGCCTTGGATGTGGCTCAGTGGTTACAGCCATGCTTGCCGCGGGTGGGGCTCTGGGCCGAGTGCTCCGTCCTTATTCTTCTCTGAGCACTCCTCCCACAATGCTCACCCTGAGAATGGTAGCAGATGTTCACCTGGGGAGAAAGTGACCTTTCGGGACCCGCCAAGAGCATCATGCCTTGTTAAGGCGATACACTGAGGTGAATCCTTTGACTGACGCTTCAGGCTTAACTCGCATGCGGCCAGCCCGAGTTTGTGCCCCAGCACCACCTACAATGCCCTGAGCACAGAGCGAGGAGTAAATCCTGGGCGCCACTGGGTGTAGCCCAAGCCAAGCAAATAAAAATTGAGAGATCCTGGGGCTGGAGCGATAGCACAGCGGGGAGGGCGTTTGCCTTGCATCCCATGTTCGATTCCCAGCATCCCATATGGTCCCCTGAGCACTGCCAGGAGTCATTCCTGAGTGCAGAGCCAGGAATAACCCCTGTGCATCGCCTGGTGTGACCCAAAAAGAAGAAAAAATCAAAAATAAAGCAAAAAAAGCTGAGATGTTCATGAATTCCTGAAACCAAGGCTGCTGGGCCGTGTGGATGACTCCGGTGTGTTTGCATTTAACTTGTATTTTACTTAGAATTTTCATCTGTGTCTTCATGAGGTGTGTCAATCATCTTATTTGGAGGTTAACTCCGGTGGATTACTTCGGGTCACAGGATTATTTTTAACATACAGGACTCTGGGGAGCTCCGAGAGTTTCCTACCTGCTCATGGAGTTGTCTCTCCCGTTTCTGAGTGAGTTGCCTGTGAGATCAGCCAGCCCGTGAGCTTCTTCTGAAAAGATTGAAACAGAACTTTCTTTTTTGTTTATTTTTTTGTCTGTTTGGGGGCCACCGCCCGCGGTGCTCAGGGCTCAGTCCTGGCTCTGTGCTCAGGGATCACTCCCGATGGTGCTGGGGGGTTGTGCGGAGTCCCAGAGACTGCACCTGGGTCAGCTGTGTGGGAGCCGTGCCGCTGTCCCGTCGCTCCAGTCCGTGTTTGCAGAACTCCCGATGTGTTTGGTGGTGACGGGAATTGGTGACACCGTCTGAAACTACTTAGTAGTCTGGGGCGGAGTCGCTTGCCTTGATGCAGCTGCAGGGGGTGGATCCTGGTTCAAATCCTGGCACCGTGATTGGTCCCTGAGCACCACCCAAAGCGAGTGCTGAGCTGGCAGCGCCTGTGAACAGCCCCCCCCCCCCCGTGGGACTCAACGAATCCCCCCAAAAAAGACTCTCAGACACTTGTCTGTTTCCATCAAGATTTTCAAAGCGGAAAACATCTGTGCGACCCTGGATGGGATTGCTTATAAACTGTGGTACGTCTACAAACTGGAATACTACACAACTGTTAGGAAATCTGAAGCCGTGAAGCGTGCTTACACACGGATGGACGTGGAGAGCGGCACGCTGAGTGACGTGCGTCAGAGGGAGAGGGACACGTACAGAGCAACTGCATTCATTTGTGGGATGTTTCAAAGAACACAGCGTGAGATTAATATCCAAGGACAGTAGAAACAAGGGCCAGGATCGTGGGTCCATTGGTCCGTACCTGCCTCGGGCGCTGGGGAGAGGCCAGGTGGGAGAGAGAGGGGACCACTGTGCAATGATGGATGGAAATGGTCCCTCTGGACAGGAGCTGAGTGCTGAGAGGAGGTGAAGGAACAAGCATGATGACCTCTCAGTGTTGCAAACCATAATGCCCAAAAGGGGAGAGACAGAGACAGAGAGACAGAGACAGAGAGACAGATTAAGAGAAAGAAGCAAGGTGTCTGCCATAGAGGCAGACTGGGGAGAGGGGGTGGGGACAGGGGGTAGTGGACGTTGGTGATGGGGAACGTACACGGGTGAAGGGACAGTGTTGGAACATTGTATGACCGAACTCCAATTGCGAACAACTTTATCTCTCGATGATCCAATAAAAGTAAATAAAATACAACAGAGCGGGTCTGTGTGCCGCCTTGTCTCTGCCAGGCTACCCGAACGCTTTCTCTTTCTCAGCTGGAATCACCGAGGGAGGGTTTTGTTCCCCCTGGCCCTGTTTCCCGGCTCGGCTTTTCCCTGGTCTGGGTTTGGGTTCATTCTTATCTCCCAGCATCCCCCACCCCCACTCAGGGTGGCTACATTTTCCTCCTCTCCTAACTTCCTAAGGTGAGAACTTCGGTTTCACCCGTTAGCAGCCCCCCTTGATAGATAGTGCACGCAGGGGCCGGGGAAGATCACAGGCCTCGTCCATAGGGTCATGAGTTCAAACCCCCAGCATCCCACATGGGATCCCCGGTGCCACGAGAGGTATCGGGCCACACCCCAGCCAGGTGTGTGTGAGTTCAAAGGGTGCGACCCCCATGAGGCACCCCGCGAAAAAGACGTGTGCGATACCTGGAGGCCATAGCTGCAAGCACTAAGCCCAGGACTCAGTAAGCACTATGCAAGCTCAAGTCAATGAGCGCAAACCTGTGACTGTGTGTGTGCGCGCACATGCTTGTGTATGTGTGTGTGAGCGTGCCCTGCCTGGTCATCACTGTCACTGTATCACTGTCATCCCGTCGTTCGTCAATTTACTCGAGCGGGCACCAGTAACGTCTCTATTACATTCAGCCCTGAGGTTTTAGCAGCTTCTCTTTACTCGTCTTTCCAACGACTGGAGGCTCTTTCAGGGTCAGGGGAATGAGACCTATTGTTACTGGTTTCGGCATATCGAATACGCCACGGGGAGCTTGCCAGGCTCTGCCATGTGGGCGGGATACTCTCGGTAGCTTGCCGGGCTCTCCGAGAGGTGTGTGTGTATATATATATATATGTATGTATATGCATATATATAATGTGTATATCACTCTCTATGACTTGTTGCCTACTGCCTGAACTCCATCAAACATGGTGTGGTAATTATGGAAAACGGGTAGGAAGTGTCTTATAATGTGTCGTGCGGTCTGGAAAGCGGCCTGGAGCATGGCGGTTGGTTGGGTAGTGGAGGTCGGCTGCCAGGCAGGGCTGGGTCCCTTGGGGCGGGGAGGGCTCTTACCCGCCCCCCTCTGGGGCGCCCCGAGAGAAAACAGCCTGGCACGGAGTCCCAGCCCTGGTCATAACAGGGACAAAATCAACAGCATCGACAAGAACAACTTCGGAAAGGGTGAGGGGGTCTGGGACGGGGTAAAGGAGAGGAACTCCAACAAGTCAGCGCCAAACTGAATTTCCCACCTTTAAATCTGTGGGGTCTTGGGGCTGGAGATATAGCACAGCGGGTAGGGCGTTTGCCTTGCACGCGGTCGACCCAGGTTCGATTCCCAGCATCCCATATGGTCCCCTGAGCACCGCCAGGAGTGATTCCTGAGTGCAGAGCCAGGAGTAACCTTGAGCATCGCCGGGTGTGACCCAAAAACCAAAATAAATAAATAAATAAATCTGTGGGGTCTGCTTGGACAACCCCCGGTTCCCTTGGGCGAGGGGAGGGTTCCGCCGCCCGTCCCAGGATGCTGTGAATGCTGCTGTTCCCTCCTTCCTGCGGGACTGAGACCTTCGCAAGTGAAAGCCGCTGGGCCGGAGAGACAGGACCGCGGCAGGGCGCTGGCCCGGGTTTGGTCTTCAGCAGCCCACATGGTCCCCCGAGCACAGAGCCAGGAGTCAGCCCTGAGCACGCTGGGAGTCCTGCTGCCCAGAAACAAGATGAAAGTGACTGGGGTGGGTTTATTTCCAGCAGGAAAAGCGAGCTGTCCTTTCTACGGCTGGGAACAGGGGGACGCACAGGCCCGGCCTGGCCCTGGTCCACTCCAGGGGCGCCCGGGAGCAAGGGGACCGCGCGTGGGCAGACCCTCCACTGTTCTTGCGCTCTGCCCTCCCTCCGACCCGCCTCTGACCCTCCCTCTGACCCTCCCCCCACCCTACCTCCAACCCTCCCCCCACCCTCCCTTCAGCCCTCCCTCCAACCCTCCCTCCAACCCTCCCTCCGACCCTCCCTCTGACGCTCCCTCCAACCCTCCTTCCAACCCTCCCTCTGACCCTCCCTCCGACCCGCCCCCTGACCCTCCCCCCACCCTCCCTCCAACCCTCCTTCCAACCCTCCCTCCAACCCTCCCCCCACTCTCCCTCAAACCCTCCCTCCGACCCTCCCTCTGACCCTCCCTCCAACCCTCCCCCCACTCTCCCTCAAACCCTCCCTCCGACCCTCCCTCTGACCCTCCCTCCAACCCTCCCCCCACTCTCCCTCAAACCCTCCCTCCGACCCTCCCTCTGACCCTCCCTCCAACCCTCCCTCCGACCCTCCCTCTGACCCTCCCTCCAACCCTCCCCCCACTCTCCCTCAGACCCTCCCTCCGACCTCCCTCTGACCCTCCCTCTGACCCTCCCTCCGACCCTCCCTTTGACCCTCCCTCCAACCCGCCCCCCACCCTCCCTCCAACCCTCCCCCCACCCTCCCTCTGACCCTCCCTCCAACCCTCCCTCCGACCCGCCCCCTGACCCTCCCTCCAATCCTCCCCCCACCCTCCCTCCAGCTTTCCCTCCAACCCTCCCCCAACCCTCCCTCCAGCCCTCCCTCCAACCCTCCCCCCACTCTCCCTCAAACCCTCCCTCCGACCCTCCCTCTGACCCTCCCTCCAACCCTCCCTCCGACCCGCCCCCTGACCCTCCCTCCAATCCTCCCCCAACCCTCCCTCCAGCCCTCCCTCCAACCCTCCCCCCACTCTCCCTCAAACCCTCCCTCCAACCCGCCCCCTGACCCTCCCTCCAACCCTCCCTCCTGCCCTTCCTCTGACCCTCCCTCCGACCGGCCCCCTGACCCTCCCTCCAACCCTCCCCCCCACCCTCCCTCCGACCCTCCCTCCTGCTCTTCCTCTGACCCTCCCTCCGACCGGCCCCCTGACCCTCCCTCCAACCCTCCCCCCACCGTCCCTCCAGCCCTCCCTCCGACCCTCCCCCCCACCCTCCCTCTGTCCTCGCTCTGGCTCTTGCTCTTCCCCAGGGTGGGGGACAAGGGGGACCAGCGGGGTGCTCAGGGCTGGGTTTGCCCACAGTGCTGAGGGCGGGGGTGGGCGCTGCTCCCTTGGCGACTCCCGGGCTGACAGGTGCCAGCCCTCCCTGGCGGCAGCGCCCTGGTGCTGTGACAGATTTCCAGCTCTGTTGGTCCCGGCCTTGGAGACGCCAGATGCTCCTTCAAGCCTCCGTGTCTGGATTTGCCAAAGTCAGAATCTAGAACTGAGCCTTGCTAATGTCCTCTCACCCGCCTCCTCCTCCTCCTCCTCCTCCTCCTCAACTTCCTCCCCCTCCTCCTCTTCCTCCTCAACTTCCTCCCCCTCCTCCTCCTCTTCCTCCTCAACTTCCTCCTCCCCCTCCTCCTCCCCTCCTCCTGCTCCTTGTTCTCGTCCTCAACTTCCTCCTCCTCCTCCTTCTCTCCTTCTCCCTGTCCTCTTCCATTTCTTATTCCTCCTCCTCTTCCTCCTCCTCCTTTATTTCCTCCTCCTCCTCTCCCTCTCGCTCTCTTCTCTCTCCCTCTCCCTCCCCTCTCCTTCTCCTCCTCCTCCTCCTTCTCCTCCTCCTCCTCCTTCTCCTCCTCCTCCTCCTTCTCCTCCTCCTCCTCCGTCTTCTTCTCCTTCTCCTTCTTCTTCTTGCTCTTCTTCTCCTTCTTCTTCCTCCTCCTCTTCTTCTTCCTCCCACTCTTCTCCCTCCTCTCCTCTATCTTCCATCTATTCCACTCTCCTCTTCCACCTCTTCCTGTCTTCCTCCTCTGTCCTCCTCCTTCAACCTCCTGCTGAATTTGCCAACGCCAAGAACAGCAAATAGGGACCAGAGCAGTAGCACAGCGGGTGGGGCCAGCCGGGTTCAACCCCCAGCACACCATTTAATCTCCAAAGCCCTGCCAGGAGTGATCCCTGAGCACCACTGGGTGTGGCCAAAAACAAACAAACATCCTTTTTAAACCCGCCTGCCCCGTGCCGAGAGAAGCACCCTCTCCCCAGCCAAGTCCAGCCAAGGCCCCGGGGTTGCCTTCCCCTTCTCTGACACACTCAGGCTGGGCCCAAAGGTCGTGTGGGAGCAGGAACTGTGCGATCAGAGTCGAGGTTAGGTTCCGCCCAACTTTCCCAGCTATTTCGGAAGGGAACTTGCAAGTGGAGCTATTTCTGGAGACAGCTTTTTATTAGCAAACCTCACTTTCTCCCTGAGCTCATAAAATTAAGCTTAGCGAATATTTTTAAAAATACAGGGGCCAGACCGATGGTACAGTGGGTTTGCCTTGCACGCGGCTGGCTTTGATCATGAGCATCGCATAGGGTCCCCTAAGCACCTCCAGGAGTGAGTCCCGAGTGCAGGGTCAGGGGTGAGCCCTGAGCACCATTGGGTGTGCCTTCCTGAAATAATATAATAGTAATGATAATGATGATGATGATGATGATGATGATGATGATGATGATGATGATGCCTAGGAGGGTCCCGGGAGATGCTCCGTGGCCGAGGTTTCTCCCATGTCCAGACCCCCCTATTGCCGTGTGTGAGGGGCTCGGGCCAGCCCTGCAGACGGGCGCTGTGGAGAGAAGCTTGGGAGACGGGTGGGGCCTCAGGCAGCACCGCCAGGGGCACGGGAGACCCGGGGCTGAGTCCCCAGTGCTGGGCCAGGGGGCCCTGGCCACGCCCTGACCACTCGCGGTCAGTCGGGGCTCCTTGCGTGGAGATCGCCCAGGGGGCCGGCACCCCTTGATGACGGGCCCTGTGGGGTCGACCCCTTCTCCCTCTCCACGGGCTCCACCGCCTGAGGCCAGGGTGCACCCCCCACCAGCCGCATCCCATCGGGGGTCCCGGGCCCTCCACCTCCTCTCCCTCCGGCCTTCCCTTGTCGAGGTCACCCTGTCTCGTCCGTTGGCCCCTCGCATGCCCCCAGACACCCCTCAGCTCCCACTGCTCCACCCAAAGCCCCTGGGTCTTAGCAGCCCATGGTTCCGGCCTCTTCCAGAACATTCTTACCTGGGCCGGAGTGACAGCACGGTGGGCCCGGCGTTTGCCTTGCACGTGGCTGACCAGAATGTTCTTGCCTTCCCCAGCCACCCCTCCTCTGTGGTGTCACCACTGCGTCCCCATTTACTGCCTCTGCCCCGGTCAGTCTTGTTCTACTCCCTGAGCAAAACTCGCCTCCTCCAAGAAGGCAGCTCTGACTACCTCTGAGGTCCCCCCACTGTTCCCGCCCGCCTCGGTGCCCTCTGAGGGTGACTTTAGGTGACCTCAGGGAGCTTTTTCCTTCCCAGTGTGTTCTCCGAACCCAGACTTGGTGTGTGCCATCTTTCTGGTAAACATCGCAGGATGAACCGAGAACTTTTCCAGTAATCTGGAGTTTTCTAGATTGTTCTTCCTCTGCTGGGAGAAATGGTACCAGAGAGCCAGGCAGAGTCTCTGCTGACCCGTCCACTCAGGCCCCCGCCCGGAGAACGGGGTGATGTGCTCCGCTCAGGGGTGGGGCAGGAGGGAGGCCGGCCGTGGGCTCACAGGGGGTGAAATGGGCTCCGAAGGAGGCAGAATCCGCTGGCACCCAAGGGACCCCGTGGTGCCCTGCCTGTCCCCGAGGGCCCCGCCACGGAAGACGCGGGACTCAGGGTGTCAGTGCCCCACCAGCCGTCTCGCCCTTTGTGGGAGCCAGATGGCACGAACAGACGGAGACTGTCGTCTCTTCCTTCAGCGAGGTACACAGGACCTCTGTGTGCCCAGGAAGGCGGCCTCCCCCTGACGCCGCCCCAGGGGACATGTGAGGCCCACGCCCGCCTGCAGGGCCCTCGCTCCTCAGAGTTCAGCCTGCTGGTCGAAGTCAGGGTGGTGTCCCGCCACCTGGGACCAAAACCCCAAACAGCCAGCACTCAGCCACGCAGAACGTGCATCTCTCTTCCACGGGAAATGAGCCCGGAAGTGGGCACTGTGGGGCTGCTGTTAGGGGGGGGCGGGGGGTCATTGAGCACCTGGCACTTTCAGCACATGGCTTCCCTGGGCAGGAAGGGGTGACCGTCACGGTCTCAAGGGGCTGCTAGACTCGGCACAGTAGCCAGACTCTGGAAACAACCCAAGTGCCCGAGAACAGACGACCCGGTAAAGAAACTATGGTACATCTACGCAGTGGAATACTACGCAGCCGTCAGGGAAAATGAAGTCATGAAAATTGCTCATACATGGATGGACGTGGGGAGTATCACGTGGAGTGAGATGAGTCGGAGGGAGAGGGACGGACAGAGAACGGTCACATTCATTTGTGGGGTAAAGAAAAAACAAAACATAGTACGAGACTAACACCCAGAGACAGTAGAAATGAGGGGGGCCAGGAGGACAGGTCCATGGCTGGAATCTTGTCACAAGGGCAGGGGGAGGGCAGTTAGGACGGAGAAGGGACCACTGTGACAGCGGTGGTTGAAAATGATCACTCTGGACAAGAGCTGGTGCTGAAAGGAGGTGAAGAGATACGCATGATATCCATGAAAACCTTTCGGTAACAGTGTTGCAAACTGTAATGCCTTAAAGGAGAGAGAGAGAGAGAGAGGGAGAGAGAGAGGGAGAGAGAGGGAGGGAGGGAGAGGGAGGGAGAGAGAGGGAGAGAGAGAGGGAGAGAGAGAGGGAGAGAGAGAGAGGGAGAGAGAGAGGAAGAGGGAGAGAGAGAGAGGGAGAGAGGAAGAGAGAGGGAGAGAGAGAGAGAGGGAGAGGGAGAGAGGGAGAGAGAGAGAGAGAAGAAAAGCGCCTGTCCTAGAGGCAGGCTGCAGAGGGGAGGCGGCAGTGGGCACTGGTGGTGGGAGACGTACCCTGGTGAAGGGAGAGTGTTGGGACACTGGACGACTGGAACCCAACCATGGGCAACTGTGTGACTGTATCTCACAGTGATACCAGTTTGTTGTTGTTGTTATTGTTTTCCAATTTCCACCTGAAAATAAAGTGGCTGCTAGAGCTCCAGCCATCACATCTGTGTTCCGGGCGGCAGGACAGAGAGGAGGATGAAAGAGGGGCTCTCCCTAATGTTGGAGGAGGGGCGCTTGCAGTGCTACCGGACACATCTACCTGGACCTCACTGGCCGTAAGCGACTGATTGGTTCTGATACGAAAGAACATAGAAACAGTCTTTGGCGTGAGCATCAACCTTGGCGCCAACTCTCAGGTGTGAGACGGCCCCGGCTCTCATCACGGGAGGCTCCAGGGAGCACTGGAAGGGGAAGCATGGGGAGGAGCAGATCTTGCCAGGCGCCCCCGGGTTTCTGCAGGTGGGTTAGGGGCTGCTCAGGGGTCACTGATCCAGACCCTGAGTCTGTGCCTCTATAAAGGCTCTGGCCTCCAGGGGGCGCATCTGAGTCTCTCCGGTGGCAACAGGGGCCCCAAGTCCCTGGTCTGTAACCAGAGCTGCCTTTCGGCAGGGTCAAAGGAAAAGGCCCCCCCCCCCCCCCGCCGCCCCCATCCTCATGGCAGGAGCAGGAAGGTGGGCGGGGCCCACACGTGCACACGCCACGGGCACAGCTCCATCCTGCAAACCAGGTCAGAGGCATGACCTGGCATACAAGCACACACATGTGGGCACACAGGGTCTGTACATGTGTGCACTCCAGCGCATGTGCATGTGCGTGTGTGTGTGTGTGTGTGTGTGTGCACCGCCACATGTGCAGAAGCAGGCCCACACCGGCACACCTGCGTGCACACACTGGCACATGCATGACGCACAAGCACACATGCGTGCACACGGGCACGCACGTCCCTGCTCACACAGACACGCACAGCTCATGGGAACGCCTTGTGCACACACGGGTACACACAGCCTTCCTTTACCAGGCGGAGACCCAAGACAGCCCCACGGTGAGCGAGAGCTTCAACTGCAGCCCCGGAGAGCGGAGGCTGGTGGAACCTTCCAGAACACACAGAGACCAGCCCAGGGGGGGGCCCCAGCAGAAACCCCCTGGGGACCGCCATCCGGGCGGCTCGGGCCTGAGCCCAGCTCCCCGGGAGAAGCAAACCAGCCCCCGGCCGGACACAGGACCCTGGGCCCAGAGGCGCTGACCTGTGGGGCCCGAGGCAGAGCTGGACTCTCGGAGTGCGGTCAGGGTGGGCCCGGGAAGTGGGTCGCGCGCCCCCGGGGCTCTGGGCTCTGGGATGAGGGCCGGCCCCCCGCTGATGCCAAAGTGCTCAGGGCTCTGAGGACGGAGGCTGGGGGGGAGGGCCGGGCCCCCCGTGTGCCTCCCTCCGACCTGAGTCTCCGGGAAGGGCCTCCCAGCGTCTCCTGCAGGAGGGGGCAGGAGCGCGGTGGGCGCCGAGCATTCTGCAGTGCCAACTGCCGGCGCGCCCAGGTGGGCAGCTCTATTTTTAGTTAATTGGAGAATCCGGGGCTGCAGCTGGGGCCTGGGGGGCGGCGGGGGGGCTTCCCGAGGAAGCGCCCGCTGGTGCTCCCAGCTGGTGCTCCCGGCTGGCAGGGCCGGTGCCCGAGGCCGGCGTGGCTGTCCCTGGAGCCAGGCCGTGGGCCAGCCAGGCGGGTGTCCGGAAAGAGGGTCCGGGAGGCCCAGGACAGAGCCCATGGCTGAGCCCCTGGAGTCAGCAGAGGGAAGGCTGCTCGGGCAAAGGCAAGGGAGCGGGCAGGCCCTGCTGGCCGCGGGCACGGGGGGGCACAGGGGGCATGTGGAGACCCCCGCAGCTGCAGGCCCGGCCCCAGGACGCCCTCGGGAGCTCCTGGAGAGGAGAGAGGGGCCTGTGGGCTGGGAGGCCACTGAGGGCCTCCAGGGCCTGGGGAGGACCACGGTCTCCTCCCTGCCTCCCTGCCTCCCTGCCTCCCCGCCTCCCCCCCTGCCTTCCTCCCTCCCTCCCTGCCCCCTCCCTGCCTCCCTCCCTCCCTCCCTCCCTCTGTCCCTCCCTACCTCCCTCCCTCCCTCACTCCCTCCCTCCCTGCCTCACTCCCTCACTCGATTCCTCCCTCCCTCCCTGCCCCCTCCCTGCCCCCTGCCTCCCTGCCTCCCTCCCTCCTTGCCCCCTCCCTGCCCCCTCCCTCCCTCCCTGCCTCCCTGCCTCCCTGCCTCCCTCACTGCCTCCCTCCCTTCCTCCCTCCCTCCCTCCCTTCCTCCCTCCCTCCCTCCCTGCCTGCCTCCCTGCCTCCCTGCCTCCCTCCCTTCCTCCCTCCCTGCCTCCCTCCCTTCCTCCCTCCCTCCCTCCCTCCCTCCCTCTCTCCCTCCCTCTCTCTCTCCCTCCCTTCCTCCCTCCCTCCCTGCCTCCCTCCCTGCCTCCCATCCTTCCTTCCTCTCTTTCTCTTTATTTCTATCTTCCTCTTTCTCTTGTCTCTTTCTCATCCTTTCTCTCATTCTTTCTTTTTCTTTCTTTCTCTTTTTTCTTTTCTCTGCTCTTTTTATTTCTTTCTCTCTTCCTCTTTCTCTCTTCCTCTTCCTCTTTCTCTTTCTTCCTGTTTTCTTTCTCTCGTTTTTCTTTCTTTCTCATTCTTTCTTTTTATTTCTCTCATTTTCTTTTTCTCTTTCTCATTTTCTTTCTATCTCTTTCTCTCCCTTCTCTTCTTCTCTCTCTCTTTTCCTTTGCTTTTCTATCACTCTCTTTTCCTTTATTTCTTTCTATTCCTTTTTAATTCCCTCTCATTCTTGGACTTTGGGGTTACACACAGCAGTGTTTGGGGGACGGGGCTCCCAAAACCAAAGCACACACCCCCAAAATAGCACATGCACGTGTGCATGTGTGTATGTGTGTGTGCACGTGTGCATGTGTGTGTGTGCACGTGTGCATGTGTGTATGTATGTGCATGTGTGTATGTGTGTGCATGTGTGGGTATGTGTGTGCATACGTGTATGTGTGTATGTGTGCATGCACGTGTGCATGTGTGTGTGCCTGCATGTGTATGTGGCTGTGCATGTATGCATACGTGTGTGCATGCACACACACTAGAGATCAAGCCTGTGTCCAGCTGCTGACCTGCTGACCCCCGGGGCTGAGGGGCGGGGAGGCAGCCTCCCCAGGCACCTACAGGAAGAGGCTTCTCGGTCATTCTCCGGGTGCTGCCAGGCTCGGGGGGCTGCAGGCTGGGGGGGGTGCCCTGAGAGATCGGGAGGCCGGGAGAGGTGGGTCTGGGCACAGTGGGGGTGTCTGGGGACATTCTGAGTTGCCAGTGCAGGGGGCAGGAGGGGGAGGGGATGCATCTCCCGGGGCTGGGCCCAGAGACCCCGAAACCCTTTCCCGGCCGCTGTCTGGGGGCGAGGTCACGTCCCAGCTGGCAGTGGCGAACCCTGACTTCCAGCAGGTGGACCCCGGGAGCCGCCTTGACCCGTCTCCAGGGCTGGGGACTCAGCAAGATGCCGCCCTGCCATGACGCCACAGGGGCACCCGTGAGGCCGCCCTGGCGGGGCAGGATGTGGCCTCTGTCGCCAACCCGTGTCCAGTGCAGACTGTCTCAGGCCCCTAGAGGCCTGCCTGGATCCAGAGGGCCCCAAACTGGGCCTGGGTGGCCCGGACACTCCACACACCCCTTCTTTGGACACCCACGGCCGGAGAAGCCAGTGGCGGGGCCGATGGGCCCTCTGGGGACCCCCCTCTGCGGGGCAGGCCCGGGCCAGCAGGCTCAGGGCCTGTGGGGAGGGGCCGGGCTCTGCGAGGACAGCCCTGCCCAGCCTGGCCCGGCCCACACGATGGCTGATAGGACTGTGGGGACAGGGGAGGGGAACAGGCTCTTTCTCTATAGTGCTCAGGGCGCCTGGAGCGACAGCACAGCAGGGAGGGCGTTTGCCTTGCACACAGCCAACCCGGGTTCAATCCCCACATCCCATATGGTCCCCTGAGCACTGCCAGGAGTAAGTCCTGAGTGCAGAGCCCGGAGTGACCCCTGAGCATCGCTGTGTGTGACCAATAAAGCAAATAAATAAAATAAAGTGCTCAAGGACTGGAGCGATAGCACAGGGGTAGGGCATTTGCCTTGCATGTGACCGACCCGGGTTCAATTCCTCCATCCCTCTCGGAGAGCCCGACGTTGAGAGTATCCCACCCCGCACGGCAGAGCCTGGCAAGCCCCCCGTGGCATATTCGATATGCCAAAAACAGAAACAACAAGTCTCACCATGGAGACATTACTGGCGCCCGCTCAAGCAAATCGATGAACAATGGGACAAGAGTGCTCCAGGGCTACAGACAGTGCTAAAGTGCTCAAGGGGGTTGGAGTCACAGCAATCCCAGAGGCGGGAGGCCCAGAGAGACACTCCAGTGGGGGGGAGGCACTTGCTTTACACCCCCAGGTCTGGTCCCCTAAGTCTCGCCAGGAGAAACTCCTGAGCACAGAGCCGGGAGTGAGCCTTGAGCACTGCTGGATGTGCTCCCCCAATAGCAAAATTGATTAAAATAAACAAACCCAGGGGCTGGAGTGATAGCACAGCGGGTAGGGCGTTTGCCTTGCACGCGGCTGACCCAGGTTCGAATCCCAGCATCCCATATGGTCCCCTGAGCACCGCCAGGGGTAATTCCTGAGTGCATGAGCCAGGAATGACCCCTGTGCATTGCCGGGTGTGACCCAAAAAGCAAAAAAAAAAAAAAAAAATAAAATAAAATAAAATAAACAAACCCAGCTGGGAGCCCCAGGAGAGAGCCCGGGGGCTGCGGCACGGGCCTGGCACACATGACCCCCAGCCCCAGCCCCAGTCTCACCCCTGGCACTGCCCGCCCCACTCCGTGCTCTCTCTGCCTGCTGCGGCCTGACCTGCAGCGACGCTGCCCTTGCAGGCGGCCACCTCAGCCGGGCGGCCGAGGGTCACTGGGCCGGGGGCCCGGGTCCCCTGGGCATTGGCGAGGACCCGCCCCCACCCCAGGGAACAGCTCCCAGACTCGCGCCCAGGGCCGGGCGGGCGCGCGTCGCTCTGACGCACACAGCGCAGGTCGGCACTTCCTGCGGAGGGTGACGGGGACGAGCGTCCGTCCCTGTGAAGTCAGGAGCGCCCCACAGGTGGGGCCTGGTCCAGACAGGACGCTCAGGACGGCTCAGAACGCACGACGACGGATTCCGGAGGGCGGCAGCGGCCCCAGACCGGGCAGCGTCTCGGCCGCACACGGAGGCTCGGACACTGGGGCGCTTACGGGCCGCTCGCCTGGTCAGGGCATGTTCCGACACACGCGTGTTCCGACCACAGAGCACACTCTGGGATGGAAGACTAACACCCGGCAGCACCCGAGAGGGGGGAGAGGCACCCGACAAACCCAGCGCTCCCCCGGGACAAACCCTCAGCCCAGCGGGCGTGCAGGCGCCCGGCCCGCGGAACAGGGGCTGCCCGGCCAGGACAGGCCAAGACCGGGGAGCCAGAGGGACACCCGGAGCTCAGCGAGTGCCTCCCGCCCCCTTCCCCACGCACCGTGGCACCGGGAGCCTCCTGCGGGCACGGCACGGAGGCGTCCCAGGGAGCAGGGACCACGCGCTGCTGCAGGTGACCCCAGGCCCAGACGCCGGCCAGCTCTGTCGTGGGAGACGCTCGAGCGCCCGGAGCACCGGCTTCTCTGCTTCTCTGGGCTAACACGGAAGCATCTGGAAGGGCCATGAGGAGGGTCCCGATCCCCAAAGCCTCTCCGGCCGCTAGATCCCTGGCTCGGCGTGAGGGGCGCCCTGGAGGCAGACTAAAGAGATGGAACGTCCTCCCCGTCCCGCCCACGGCTCCTCCGGCCTCTGCGCGGCCGTGATCCCAGAGGCACACGAGCCAGTCTCGGAGCCCAGCGGCTCTGGCAGAAACCCCTCCAGGCTTAGTTACTGAAATATCAGAAATCCAAACCTGCGCGGCCGCAAATGCAGCCACGCGACGTCACGGACTCTTCATAACCAGCAACAGAAAACAAGTGACCTAACGACGCCTTTTCGGCAGGTCTGATTGTTGGGGAAACTCCAAATAATAATGGTGGGTCTCGTCGAAATAGTGAATGTGATCAAAGTAAAGAGAGAGTAAAGTGGAAATCACCTGCCACGCTGGCAGGGCGGGGGCGGGAGGGGGGTGTGCTGGGGTTCTTGGTGGAGGAACATGTGCACTGGTCAGGGGACGGGTGTTGGATCGGTTTAAGACCAAGACAAACTGGAAGGCTTTGTGACTGCTCTCACGGTGAGTCAATAAATAAAAAATAAAAAAGAGAGGGAAAAAAAGAGAGATGGCATAGCGGACAGGAGTGCGTGTCCGGGTCCGAGGACAGTCTTGTCAGCGGGCCACCCCAGGCCGCTGCCGCCTGGCCACTCGGCCTGCTCCTGCTCCTGCTCCTGTCTGTGGCTGTCGTTGCTGGGGTGCGGGTCACCCGGGTGGTGCTCAGGGCTTACTCCTGGCTCTGTGCTCCAGGGTCACTCCCGGTGCTGCCTGAACCCGGGTCGGCCTGTGCAAGGCTCTTGCCCTACCCCCGTCTCCCCCGCCCCCAAACAGCTCTCGAGAAAGCTCTCGATGCTGGGGCCCACCCGGCCCGCCTGAGTGGCAGGGAAGCCGTGTGTTCTGGGGGACAGTCTCGGGAGCCAGCGACACAGACACGTCGGGGGTCCCACGCGCCCCCATAGCAATAGCCTGGGAGAGGGACGGGCGGACTGTATCCATGGGGCGGAAGGCTCTTGAGGGGAGTGGCCTGCTGGGGCAGGAGCACTTAGGGCACAGGCAGGAAGGAGCACTGGGGCAGGAGAACTGGGTATGAACCATTCTCCTGTTCATACTCCTGTTCACTAGGGCACAGGCAGGAGGAGCACTGGGCAGGAGCAGTAGGGTGCAGGCGGGAGGAGCACTGGAGCAGGAGCACTAGGGCACAAATGGAAAGGAGAACTGGGGCAGGAGCACTAGGGCACAGGCAGGAAGGAGCACTGGGCAGGAGCAGTAGGGCACAGGCGGGAAGAAGCACTGGGCAGGAGCACTAGGGCGCAGGCAGGAGGAGCACTGGGGCAGGAGCACTAGGCCACAGGCAGGAAGGAGTCCATACCACGCTGCCCCTGACTCCTCGGGCCCTCAGAGGAGCAGCCCTCCCTGGGCCCCTTGGCCTCAGCTCCCTGGCTGGGGTCCTGTTCTGGCCCGTTCCTGAGTCCCCGGCCAGGCTGGGCCACTGCAGGCTGGCACAGGGGTGCGGGCGGCGTGTGACCTTTACAGACAGGGGCGGGAGGGGCGGGGGAGGGGCTCCCCGAGTGAGGAGCCGCCAGCAGGCACCCGTGGGCGCGCTCCGGGCCGGGCCCCACTTGCTCACTCTGGGGCTCGGAGCCTCACGTGGACCCTGCCTGGGGGCGGGGCTGAGGGTCTTTTGTGGTGGGGGGGCTGTGGGGGTTTCCAAGCCCAGGGGTCCCAGCTCCACTGCAGGGACGACTCCCCACCCCGTGCTCAGGACGCACCAGCCCTCGGGCTCCCCGCCGGCCTGCGCCCCCACAGGCCCCGCTCTCAGCCCAGGGAGGAGGGGGGGGCGCGCAGACAGCCCACGTGCTGCCCTCGGGGGCTCAGCTGTGCCGCCCGGCCGGGAGAAGGTTCTAGAGGTTCTCTGTTTGTTTGTGGGGGAGTGTTGGGTCACACCCAGTGACGCTCAGGGGTCCTCCTGGCGCTGCAGGAGCAACTACACCTGGCGGCTGGGGGACCCTGCGGGTGCCGGGGATTGAGCCTGGGCTGGCAAACGCCCTCCCCGCTGCACTGTCGCTCCCAGACCCTAGAGGCAGGGATGAGCACTGTCCCAGGGATTCGGAGCAGGCCTGTCCCCACCACTGTCTTTTGTGGCCTCCAGGACGTCCCCACGTGGGCAAAGAGCCGTTGGCTGGAGCCTGCGAGCAAGAGGGATGACAGTGCCACCTTCCTCACCAAGCCCTGAGCACCGGGTGAGTGAGCAGGCGAGTGAATGAATGAATGAATGAATGAGCAGGTGAGTGATTAATGAATGAGCAGGTGAGTGAATTAGAGGATGAATGTGTAAATGACTTAACAAAGGAACAAGTGAATGAATAAATGAATGAAGAATGAGTGAATGGGTGAATGACAAAATGGTGAATGAATGAGTGGATGAACAAGTGAATAAATGGGTGAGTGAATGAGTGAACAGACAATCAGTGAGTGAATGAGTGAGTGAGTGGGTGAATGAGTGAATGTCTGAGTGACTGACTGACTGAGTGAATGAGTGAATGAATGAGTGAGTGAATGAATGAGTGAGTGGACAATGAGTGAGTGAATGAGTAAGTGAGTGACTGAGTGAGTGAGTGAGTGAATGAGTGAGTGAGTGAATGAGTGAGTGAAGGAGTGAATGAGTGAGTGAATGAGTGAGTGAGTGAGTGAATGAGTGAGTGAGTGGGTGGCTGAGTGAATGAATGAATGAGTGAGTGAATGAATGAATGAGTGAGTGAGTGAATGAGTGAGTGACTAACTGAGTGAGTGGATGAATGAGTGAGTGAATGAATGAGTGAGTGGACAATGAGTGAGTGAATGAATGAGTGAGTGAGTGAATGAGTGAGTGAGTGAGTGAATGAGTGAGTGAGTGAATGAGTGAATGAGTGAGTGAATGAGTGAGTGAGTGAGTGAATGAGTGAATGAGTGAGTGAGTGAGTGAGTGAGTGAGTGAAGGAGTGAGTGAGTGAAGGAGTGAGTGAGTGAAGGAGTGAATGAGTGAGTGAATGAGTGAGTGAGTGAGTGAGTGAGTGAATGAGTGAGTGAGTGAATGAGTGAATGAGTGAGTGAATAAGTGAGTGAGTGAAGGAGTGAGTGAGTGAAGGAGTGAGTGAGTGAAGGAGTGAGTGAGTGAAGGAGTGAATGAGTGAGTGAATGAGTGAGTGAGTGAGTGAATGAGTGAGTGGACGATGAGCGAGCGAATGGGTGCATGTGTGAGTGGGTGGAGGTGAATGGTGGAGGGTTCGAGGCAGGACTGGATTTGGGCAATGCAGCCCCTGGTGCCTGAGCCGCTTGGGACTCAGTTTCCCCTCTGGCCGCCCGCAGGAGCAGGAGGGTCTCCCAGGAGGGTTCGAGCAGCCCGAGGCGCCTGTCTCCCTGGCGGGCGGGGGCGCGTGGCCCCGCCGGGACAGACCAGCCCCGGCCGGGCGGGGGCGGCGGCCACGTGCCCCGGCGGCCACAGGCAGCCCACGTGACCGGGCGGCGGGCTGATGAAATTAAGCACAGATGGCTACTTTGTTGTTGTTCTTTGAACTGACAGCTGCTGGTATAAAAATAAATTAAATTAAATTTCACATAAGTCAGACTTTTGGTGATTTTTTCAAACGATCTAAGTTTTGTGTGTGTGTGTGTGTGTGTGTGTGTGTGTGTGTGTTGTTGTCGTTAAATTGTTTTCTTTCTTTTTAACATACGGAGGCAGAGAAAACTCCAGGCAGAGGAATCAAGAATGACAAGGCGGCCCGAGGCCCCGGGAGTGGGGAGAGGACCCCGGCCCAGGCTGGCCCCTTTGACTCGCGAGCACTGGGCGGGCGGGTGCCAGGGCTGGCCCTCGGCCTCTCTGGTCTCGCACCCGGCAGGCTGGGCCTGGTCGCAGCTGCCCTCACCCGGACAGACGATGCTCAGGGTGGAGCCCGGGGCCATGGGAGAATCCCGGCGCCCCTCCCACTGGCAGGTTCCCAACCCCTGGGCCCTGGGTGGCCGTGGGGAAGGGGCGTGGGGAGGGGGGGCTGCCTCGGGCAGGGCCATATCCAGGCCCCGCCCCCGTGGCCACTGTCCTGATGCCGCCTCCTGCCACAGCTGACGGGGTCAGGGTGAGAGTCTGGGCCAAGCCCATAGAGCCTGTCCTGGAGAGACAGACAGAGACAGAGAGGGGAGAAGGAGAGAGGGAGGGAGGGAGAGACACACAGACAGAGAGAGAGGGAGGGAGAGAGGGGAAGAGAGGGAGGGAGGGAGGGAGGGAGGGAGGGAGGGAGGGAGGGAGGGAGGGAGGGGGAGAGAGGGAGGGAGGGAGAGAGAGGGAGGGGGAGAGAGGGAGGGAGGCTGCGGGCACCGGCAAAGGTGGTCAGTGAGAGGACGCGGCCCTGGCAGAGAGCCCGGAGCCCTTCAGCCCTGCAGTCCAGGCCCCTTGCACCCGCGCACCTCTCCACACGTGTGCTGTGCCCGTCCCCCAGCTGGCTCAGACAGGAGCAGCTTTCGTCTGTGTTGTTGTCCCTCAGTGGAGTGGTGGGGGCCTCCCCCCCCCCCCGCACCCCCTCCCCCCAGGTCGGAAGAGCCTCCGTGGTGGGCTGCACTGAGGGAAAGGCTGATCTCAGCAGGAGGGCTTCCTGTAGGAGGTGGCACTACAGCAGGCCCGAGGAACAGGATGGGCTGGATTGGCTGGGGGGAAGGAGCAGAGCACCCAGGCGGGTCACGGAGGGCTGGAGGGAGCAGGGTCGGCCCACACCCCTGCCCATGGGAAGCCTGTCCAGACACAGAGGGGCCACAGGCCACACACCCACACCACACAGCTCAGCCACACTCCGTACCACACACACTCACAGACTGCCCACCAACACAGCACACAGATACCACACACACCCCAACACAGCCACACAGCGTAACACACACACACTAATGCAGCCACAGACCATGCACACATCTACAACACACATCAATACAGCCACATGCCACACACACACACACACACACATACACCAGACAGGACTCGGGCTCCGGGGGTGGAAGCTTTGGAGCTGGGCCCTGGGCACGGTCAATGCATCCTCGGCCTCTCCCCGCCCAGCACTGAAGCCCGGTTACACCCAGGGTGCTGGCAACCTGGTGCGCACAGTTGTCCTGCCCAGAGCGGGCCACGGCAGGGCATGGGGCACAGCCTCCAGCCTGGGTGCCGCTGCCCGGGAGCCCACAAGCCACTCCTGGCCGTCTGCGCTGGGGCGGGGAGGAGCAGGCGGGAGCAGGGGCGCGGGCTGGGGGATCGGCAGCTAGGGGACGATCGTCTCGAGGAAAGGAGCCTCAGTGGGCAGACACGGGCCACCCGGCTTCCGGGAGCAAGCTGGGACCTCGCGGCTGCCTCCCCCACGTCCCCGCGGCCCGGCCGACTCGGGGAAGTGTCTCCCAGACACCCAGAGAGGGAGAGCTCAGGGGCCCTCCCTGCTGTCCTGGGGACCCCTCCCCGCTCTGGGCTCCCCCAGCCCAGCCGCAGTCCCCGGGGCCGCCCGTCCTCTCCACAGCCGGCGGCCTGGGCGGCCAGAGGTCCTCGGGGAGGCCAGGGGCCACACGGGCAGCTGCCACACGAGGAACCACTCACACCCCCCCGACTCCCGTGTTCTCTCACCAGGGCTGACAGGGCTGACGGTCACTCTCCTTGTCCCAGACGAGGGGACAGCGGCGAGGGAGGCCAGGGCTGGTGGCCACCTTGTTTTCTGGATCCATCCGGCCCGGGTCACTGTCCACGTCTAAGGGAGTCCAGCTCCCTGGATTGTCAGCCAACACTGGTGGTGGGAGGCATGCTGGCTGGGACCCCCACGGGCGAGGGACGGAGACAGACAAACGAGCTCGGTGACTTGGCAGAGAAGCCGCCTCTGGAGCTGAAGAGGGAGACGGAGGGGCGGGGAACAACGGGCGGGCGCGACCTTGCTCGAACCCAGGCTCGATCCCCGACATCGCCTAGGTCCCCAGCTCCTGGCGGGAGGAAGTCCTGAACGCAGAGCCGGGAGTCAGCCCTGCGCACCCGCCGAGTGTAGCCGCACCCCAAAGGAAGGAGGAGGAGGACGGGGAGACAGCGGCAGGGAGCGGCCACGCGGGGACAGCGGCCAGGCAGGCCTCAGAGCGGCTCTGGTAGAGCGGCTCTGGTCTGGGGCCCGGCTGCCCTCCAGGTCCTTCCTCCCGTGAGGCCGAGATCCCGGCAGGTCTCTGCTGCCCCCTGGCCTGTCCCCCCGCAGGTCACCCCACAGCCTCCCTCCCCGGAGGGGCTCAGAGAGGGTTTCCATGAAGTGTCCGGCGGTGCCCAGGGGCCAGCCACCTGGTGGAGGGCTCCGGTCACAGGCCTGCTATCCTGCCCGGGGGACCCCGAGTTTGGGCTTCTGAGCCCTCTCGCCCCCCACTGGCCCTGGCCCCGGGCGTGGACGAGTGACCGGAAGGTCCTGCAGACAGGCAGGACGGAAGCAGCCGCCTCAGGTACAGACCCTGACGCTGACCAACACATCCAAGAAGTGGACACTGGAACTGACCAGCAGGGACATGAGCAAAGCCCGGTGACCCCAAGGAGGCCTCGTCCCCACCCCCCGGCTCCCGATTGCCTCCACCACGCAGGCCCAGCCGGACCCCAGGCCCTGCCTCGGTGACGGCGGCCCTGGGCTGCTCTGTCCTGCTGCAGGGGGCCCCGGGTAAGGGCCACTGGTCTACGGGGCCAGCAGGGGCCCGAGACAAGCCAGCGGAGAGGAAGGGGCACCGAGGGAGGGGGGGTGCATGGGCAGGGGCTTCCCAAGGCCTCCCACCGTCCCAGGGTCTCCCCCCTTCTCGTCTGTCCCCTCGGATCCTCGAGGCTGCCCCGGGCAGGGCTGCGGATCGGCCGTGGTGGCGGGAAGCTCAGCCCAGCCTGTCGGGGTCAGCGCGTCCACTCGGCCAGCAGAGGACGGGCCGTGGGCACCCTCTCATGGCCTTCTGCCCTGATGCCCGGAGCGCACGTGCTCATCCCTGTCCACCCCCAGAGGACTCTGGGCTCCCGTGGCCGGGATCCTGGTCCCTGTGGGGTCAGCTCTTCACAGAGCAGAGGCAGCGGCCTGGCCCAGGACACAGTCTCCTAAGCCGGGGGGCGCCTGTGCCCTGGGGCCCACAGAGACAGCGTCACTTGGCACCCTAACGTCACCCTAATGTCACCCTAACAACACCCTAATGTCACCCTAACAACACCCTAACGTCACCCTAACATCACCCTAACATCACCCCATCACCGTACCATCACCCTAACGTCACTCTAATGTCACCCTAACATCACCCTAACATCACCCCATCACCCTAACATCACCCTAACATCACCCCATCACCCTAACATCACCCTAACATCACCCGTCACCCTACTATCACCCCGTCACCCTAACATCACCCCGTCACCCTAACATCACCCTAACGCCACCCTGACATCACCCCATCACCCTAACATCACGCTGTCACCCTAACATCACTCTAACATCACCCTGTCACCCTAACATCACCCTAACATCACCCTAATGCCACCCTAATGCCACCCTATCGTCACAGTGCCATGTGGCCCCTGAAATGAGGGTGACTGTTATTTCCCGGGGTCTCTGGGGCAGCTTCCGCCTGCAGAGGGCCATGCCCGGAGAGGGGCCGAGTATGTGCCCCCTTGGCCCGGCTCCTTCCCTGCTGAGGGGTCCAGGAGCGGGCGGGGTGCAGGAAACACCAGGAGGGCATCAGATACCCCCCCAGACAAGGTGATCCCTGCACAGGGGGCTCCCGGCGGGCCAGGGCCCCCAGGGAAGGCCTTCAGAGGCGTGTACGGCCCCCGGGGTAGGACGGGGGGCTCCCCTCAACCCTCGTGGGTGGCTGGACCTCTCGGCCATCGCGGGAAGAAGGTGCCAGTGTCCCTTCCCTAGCCCTGCCCGGCCTCAGGCTCTAGAAGGACAGGCCAGCAGAGGACAGGTCTGTGCCAGGAGCTGCCCACTCTGAGGCCCAGGCCCGGAACTGCCCGTCAGGCTCTGGGGTCCCTGCTCCGGGTCTCCAGAACAGCCCACCAAGGCACTGAGGCTCTCCAGAGTGCCGAGGGGCCGAAGGGCAGCTGGGCACTGGACACTGGGGCTCAGGCCTGGCCATCTGGCCTTGGGAGCCACGTCTGGGGACCCCCTCCCGCCTGCTCGCACTGTCGGGGGAACCACATTCTGGGTCAGACTCAGGCTGGCTCTCTGCCAGGACCCCCGGGGTCCGTCCCAGCCCGGCGCTCCCCAGAAGGGGTTGGGGCCCCCAGCAGAGCACAGCCGAGCCATTCTGTCCTGGTGGCCCTGTGTCCACACCCCACCCCCAAATGAGAATGCCCGTCAGGTGACACAGGCGCTCCCGCCTCTGGCCCGGCACGAGCCCAGACCCTCCCGAAGCCCCCCGGGACGTCAGGCCCACAAGGGCCCCCGCAGAGAAGGAGTCTGAGCCGGGCCCTGCAGGCCAGCGCCTCTGCCCAGGGGACGGCCCAGGGCCTTGGCGAGGGCAGCCCCGGCCTGCGGGGGCCACAGGGCCCGCGTGTCCACAAGGGGGCGCTCTGCGCCTGAGGCTCTCGCACCGGGAGGGGTGCGGCCTTGCAGCGGGCAGGAAGAGCTGTGCGCAGGTGACTGGCCCGCACCCAGCCCAGCAGCCGGGGGTCCCCGTGCTGACCTGGCTGAGCTGGAGACGTGGCCCCGGGGCCAGGCAGGGACAGCAGGAGAGAGTCCCTGACTCTCCCCCTGCAGTGCTCATGGACGTGGCTCAGTCACGTGCCCAAGACCCCGGCACACCCAGGGTCTCTGGTTTCTTCTGCTGAAAAGACGTGCTGATCACAATAATTCATTCAAACAGTAAAAGCTTGTCTGAAATCTCCGCTGCCTCCCACCCATGAGGCAATCACCAATGCCCTGTGTGTGTCCTGTGTGTTCTGTGTGTGTCCTGTGTGTGTCCTGTGTGTTCTGTGTGTGTCCTATGTGTGTTCTGTGTGTGTCCTGTGTGTTCTCTGTGTGTCCTGTGTGTGTCCTGTGTGTTCTGTGTGTGTCCTGTGTGTTCTGTGTGTCCTGTGTGTGTCCTGTGTGTGTCCTGTGTGTTCTGTGTGTGTCCTGTGTGTTCTGTGTGTTCTGTGTGTGTCCTGTGTGTGTCCTGTGTGTTCTGTGTGTGTCCTGTGTGTGTCCTATGTGTTCTGTGTGTGTCCTGTGTGTTCTGTGTGTTCTGTGTGTGTCCTGTGTGTCCTGTGTGTGTCCTGTGTGTTCTGTGTGTGTCCTGTGTGTGTCCTGTGTGTTCTGTGTGTGTCCTGTGTGTGTTCTGTGTGTTCTGTGTGTGCCCTGTGTGTGTTCTGTGTGTCCTGTGTGTGTCCTGTGTGTTCTGTGTGTGTCCTGTGTGTTCTCTGTGTGTCCTGTGTGTGTTCTATGTGTTCTGTGTGTGCCCTGTGTGTGTTCTGTGTGTCCTGTGTGTTTGCGTGTTTGCTCTGAACGTGCAGGAATGAGCTTTTAGGGGCCAGGGAGAGAGCTCAGGGGTCAAGGCGCTTGCCTTGTACGTGGCCAAGCCCAGTCCGGTCCCTGTCACCCCTGAGCATCCCTGGGTACTGTCTTGGGAACCACCCAAGTAGTTCTGGGGGTCTCCCCAGGGACCTCCCGCACCCCAGGGTCCAAACAGCAGGACATCCTTCGCCTTAAACGCCCCGCCTGACTGGCGATCACCAGGGGTGACCCTGGTCTCTCTGAGCACCCTTTGGGAACCCTCCCCTAAATGGGGGAACCCCAAATGACCTTCTATTCCGGGGGGCTGTTTGGAAGGGGGGCCCGTGGGTGGTGCTCAGGACCTGCTCCTGGCCTGCGTGCAGGGCTCACTCCTGGCAGGGCCTGGAGACCACTCGGGGTGCCAAGGACCAGAGCTGGGTCGCCGCGCCAAGGCAGAGGCCCTCCCCACTGCCCTCCCCGCTGCCCTCCCCACTGCCCTCCCCACTGCCCTCCCCGCTGCCCTCCCCACTGCCCTCCCAGCCCCAAGCATTTCTCCTCCTTCCAGGGTTGCTCTGTGCCTGTTTACTCAAACGAGCCCCACCAGTCACATGGTACAAACCACAGAATTCGTTGCTCTGGGGTCTGGGAGGGCCGGACGCCCCCCGAAGGGCCCTGCAGGGCTACTTCCAGCCTCTGCTAACTGGCGATGGTTGTGTGTGTGTGTGTGTGTCTGTGTCTGTGTGTCTGTGTCTGTGTGTGGGGGTGTGGGTGTGGGTGTGGGTGTGTCCAAATTTCCCCTCCCTCTCAGGAGCCAGTGACTGCGTTTAGGTGCCCGCCCTGCTTCACTGGCACCTCACAGTCATTTTGGGCTTCGTCCCCTCAGAAGGACCCCCCACGGGGAGTTCCTCCTGCCACCCGCCCCCGCCCGCCTTCCCTTATCTCACACCACACTCACACACCCTGCGTCTACTTCGCAGAATATGTATCTCCCCACTCCAGGCGCTGCACAGAGATGGAACGAAACAGTAAGTGGCAGGGCCGGAGCGATAGCACAGCGGGGAGGGCGTTTGCCTTGCATGCAGCCAACCCGGGTTCGATTCCCAGCATCCCATAGGGTCCCCTGAGTACCACCAGGAGTAATTACTGAGTGCAGAGCCAGGAGTGACCCCTGTGCATCAATGGGTGTGACCCAAAAAGAAAAAAAAAAAACAACAGTGAGTGGCTTGGTGCCAGGCAGAGCACAGCACGGAGGGCACTTGTCTTGTAAGCAGCTGACCAGGATTTAATCCCTGGCACCCCCCCCTCGGGTGCCCCTGCCCCACCGCTGAGCCCTGAGCAGCCCCCAGTGTGAGCCCAAAACAAAAGAAAGCAGGAAGTGGCTCTCTTGGCTGCCACCTTTCACTTGATTGTTCAGATTCCCCCACGTGGCGGCCCGGGGGTGGGGTGGGGGGACGTGTCCTCCTCGGCGGGCTGGGCGCTGTCCCTGCGGACAGACCACGGTTGTCACCGTCCACGTGTCAGCACAGACACTTGAGCCTCTCCACCCTTGGGCCGTTCTGTGCAATGATGTGACAACATGGTATAAGTAAACACTTGCGCCAAAGTGTTTGTGTTTGATGAGAACAACTGCTCTCATTCCTCTTGGGCACTGCCCTAGAGCAGGGTCGGGGGGACCAGCAGCTCTGTGTTTGTCTGCAGACGGGGGGCCTGGGCCTGGGGGTGTCCGCACCAGCCCGTGGGGCCGGTTCCCGTTTCTCTGTCTTCTCACCGTCACTTGGGTTTCCTCCCTGACTTGATGGAAACCCGATGGCTTACAGAGCTGCCCACTGGCACCGTTTTGGGGACACTCCCTGCCCCAGCACCACCCCACCACCCGTGGGACCTGCCCTCCACTACGGCCTCCCGTTTCCCGCCGTGGCAAGCATGAACCAATTTGTTCCCTTTGCTTTGTTATGACAAAATGGTGAGAGGAAGGATGGGAAAAGGAAATGCAGTGCAAGGAGCTTCGCGAGAACTGTCCCGTGGCTCAGGGGATCAGTCGTACCCGACACTCCAGGGCGTCTCCGCTTCCTTCCCACCCAAGTCGCTGTGTGCCTGCCCGGCTGTCACCGCTGTGGGATTCGGAGGTGTCCGCAGCCAGAGCCGAGAGCCGGGAGGAACCGCGGGCTTGTGGCCTCTGCGCCTAGCCGTGGAGGGGGGAGGCTGGCGTGTCCCTGCAGGACGCCGCGGGGCGTGGGCTTGGCCGCCGGGCTCCTGGCCGTGCAGCAGGGGCGGGGGGCTGCGGCCCCCACTCTGAGAGGGTCCCAGAGCTTCGGCCGGAAGGCCCTGGGAGCGCACTGGCGTCTCTGTGGAGATTAGCTGTGGAACTGTGAGGCTGGGACGTTTGCACGCCGGAGGTCGAGGGTGGGGGGTGCAGCTTTGGGGGTGTCAGCAGGCCGGGGGGCTCACCCCCACCCCACTCCCGCCAAGGAGGCCCCAGAGTTTTCAGCCCAAAGACGGGTGTACCCAGGAGTTTCGCGGGTCTGGCGTCTCTTCCGAGATTCCCTCAGCTGACTCGATGGGGTCCTTTGCACGCCCCCCCAACCCCAACATTTTAATCTGGCCGTCGAGGGGGGTGGGGTAGCTTCGCGTGGTAATTTGATAAGGCCGTGATGTCTCCTCAGCTGATTATCGTCACTTGTGTGTTATTTTTTGGTTTCCTTGGGGGCTACGCCCGGCGGTGCTTAGGGCTTACTCCTGGCTCTGCACTCAGGAATCACTCCTGACTGGGGCCCCTGACATGGGGTGCCGGGGATCGAACCCAGGCTGGCCACGTGCAAGGCAAGTGTCCTCCCTGCTGTGCTACCTCCTACCCCCGGTTCATACACCTTCCTCAGAGACGTGTCTATTCGAGTCCTCGCTTCCTTTCGAGCCTTGCCCGGTTGTGTTATCACTGAATTATATAAATCCTTTATTCTTGCCCTAAGTCCCATCTCCGCTTTATGATTCACAAATATTTTCTTCCATTCTGTGGATTGTCTTTTTTTTTATTTTATTGAAAGTATCCCCCCCTTGGGGCGGGAGCGATAGCATAGCGGGGAGGGCATTTGCCTTGCACACAGCCGACCTGGGTTCGATTCCCAGAATCCCATATGGTCCCCTGAGCACCACCAGGGGTAATTCCTGAGTGCAGCGCCAGGAGTAACCCCTGTGTATCGCCGGGTGTGACCCAAAAACCAAAAAAAAAAAAAAAAAAAAGAGAGAGAAAGAAAGTATCCCCCCCCCTTTTTTTTTTTTTTTGCTTTTTGGGTCACACCTGGTGATGCACAGGGGTTACTCCTGGCTCTGCACTCAGGAATTACCCCTGGTGGTGCTCAGGGGACCATATGGGATGCTGGGATTCGAACCCGGGTCGACCGTGTGCAAGGCAAACGCCCTCCCCGCTGTGCTATGGCTCCAGCCCCGAAAGTATCCCCCCCTTGATGGTTCGCCGCCTCAGAGTGGCGAGGGGGTGGCAGCAGTGCCAACCGACGTGAGCGAACCAACGGGTGCTGCCCAGAGACGCGGGCAGGGGCAGGGCTGGACTCCTGGCATCGACTGTGTCGATCTGGCCAGCACTTTCTGTACGTGAGCAGCACGTCCATGCACAAGGTTTGTGACATGTTTGTTAGCGTGCAGATCATTACAACATGCCACCCACACGGCAGAGCCTGGCAAGCTACCCGTGGCATATTCGATATGCCAAAAACAGTAACAAAAATGAGCCTCATTCCCCTGACCCTGGAAGAGCCCCCAATACAGCAGCATTGAGAAGGATGAGCAGAGAGAGGCTGATAAAATCTCAGGGCTGCCGAAACGAAGAAGGACTGAAATGACTGTCTGCACTATTAATGCACGTATGCTGGCATCGGAAGCATCCATCAAGGACCTGATGGTGCAAGCGCAGAAGATCAAGTACAATGTCATTGGATTGACCGAGACGAGAAGGCATCGATCACATCACGCCGTTTTCGACACTGGAGAAGAACTGTTCCTCGGAACATGTGACAGTAGAGGTATCAGTGGTGTCAGTGTCCTTGTCAACTTGGCATGAGCATTGATTCGTTCGAATGCCTAACACCCGAATCAAACGCTTACATTTGAATAGATGTGGCTCCTTACTGGCAGTTCCTTTTTTTTCTTTTTAATTTTTTATTGAATCACTATGTGAAGAGTTACAAAGCTTTCAGGCGTAAGTCTCAGTCATACAATGATCAAACACCCGTCCCTTCACCAGTGCACACGTTCCAGCACCAAGAACCCAGCATAGGCACTGGTGGAGGGATGGGTTCTCAAACTTTGCATGGGGGAAACATGAGCACAAAAATGTATAAATCTGTAACTGTACCCTCACGTTGACTCTCTAATTAAAAACAAACTAATAAAATAAATTTAAAAAATTTAAAAAAGAACCCCAGTATACCTCCCCTCCCACCCCCACTCCCCGCCTGTGTGGCAGATGATTTTCACTTTACTTTCTCTTTACTTTGATTACATTCAATATTTCAACAGGAAACTCACTATTATTATTTGGAATTTCCCCAACAATCAGTCCTGCCGGAAAGGCGTCATTTGATAATTTGTTTTCCATTGCTGAGAATGAAGAGCATATAAGGTTTTGGATTTTTGGTATTTTAGTAATTAAGTCCAGAGAAATTTCTGCCAGAAATCACATCGTTGCAAGCTCATACCTCTGTTTAGTGGGCCTTATAAGATGGCGGCTGCCACACCACCACCAGGGAAAGGAAAGGCCTAGAGAGAGAAACCTTCCCCCTCCCCGGGCAGCATGGGGCCGTAGCTTAGTTCATAGTCTAGAGGCATTTCTGCAAGAAGCCGCTGGGTGCCGAAAGTAGTTAGTTGGCCTCCAGGATCATGGGCGTTCAGGAACAGAGGGGCCACTCGTGTGCCGCTGCTCAGGATCACATCTGGGCAGAGAGCAGCTACCGGCAGTTTCTATCTTCATCGTCTACACACCAACATCCAACTACGACGAAGAAGAAATTGAGAAGTTCTACATGGAGCGGGAGCAGTTCTATAAAGAAGACCTCACCTTCTACAAGGTCATTGTCGGTGACTTTAACACAGATAAGACCGAGCAGGTCTCCCAAAGAACTCCACATCGGGACCCATAGCTTAGAATGGAACGAAAAGGGTGAGGGACTGTCTGAGTTCGTCATGTCAACCAAGACCATCCATGGTAACTCACATTTCCAGAAGGCCGAATCTAAATGTTGGACATGGGAGTCTCCCGGTGGACAGTTCCACAACAAAATTGACCACATCATATTCAATCGACGGTTTTGCCTGACCAATGTCACTGTCGTCCCAAAATTCCAAATGGGATCAGACCACCGTCTCCTTCATGCGAAATTCTACTTCACTGAGCAGGGAGAAAGCGTTGCAAAGTTTAAGAAGAGAACTCCCAGGATGACCACCAACTGGGAGCTCTTTGGCACTATTACAGCAATGTGGGAAGATGCCGTCATTGACAACATCGATGAGGAATACGATCAACTTGTTCAGCACCTCCATGACTGTGCGAGGAACACCAAGAGAGAAAGCCACAAAAAGACACCTGTCTTCGGAAACTCTCAAGCTCATTCACCAACACGGTTTGGCGCAAGCCTACGGCAATCACAAGCTAATATCCAAACTCGAAAAGCTGTGCAGAGAAGTGATAAAGGAAGACCTCAAAGAGAGAAGAGTTGGCCGATGCGACAGAAGCCGGGAAAAGTATTCACAATGCCCACCTGTCCTTCGCCAACTGTAAGACCAAGACGACTGCCCTCCGACGTCCTGATGGATCTATCACATCTTCCAGAAGGGCAATGGAAAAGGTTATCCATGACTTCTACTCTGATCTCTTAGATAGCCACGTCCACCTGCCCACATACCAAATTCCGAAGGACGGATATGTCGTTCCCAGCATTCTCTCTTCCGAAATCCGACACGCCATTTTGTCGATAAAGAAGCGTATAGCACCTGGTCCAGACAAGGTCAGACCCGAACACCTGAAGAATCTGCCGCCAGTACTCATCAATACAGTGGCTCGGCTCTTCACACACTACCTGTCTGAATGCAAGGTTCTGTCCCAATGGAAAACCAGCAGAACCGTTCTATTGTACAAGAAGGGAGACATCTATGACATCGGCAACTACCGACCAATCTACCTGTTGTCCGTCGTCTACAAGTTACTCACTCGAATCATCCTGAATAGGATTGGCAGAACACTAGATGAAGGATAACCATGCGAGCAAGCCAAGTTCTGAAAAGGATTCAGCACAATCAACCATATCCACACAGTGACCAAGCTCATTGAGGTTTTGCGAGAGTTCAAGATGCCGCTCTGTCTAACGTTCATCTATTTAAAAAAGGCCTTTGATTCCGTTGAGACTGAAGCCGTCATCGAAGCCCTAGCCAAACAGGGTGTTCAAACCCATTACATCAGGATCCTCCATGAGCTGTTTTATGGATTCACCACCAGGATCTCACCATTCTACAAGGAAGTGATCATTGATGTAAAACAGGGGTTCAGCAGGATGATACCATTTCACCGAAACTCTTCAGTGCCACCCTCCAGAACGTCATGTGATGGAATGGGAAGGAATGGGAGTGAAGATAGATGGTCGGCAATTACACCACCTCTGATTCGCTGATGACATCATTCAAATAACACCAAACATTAGCCAAGCTGCACGAATGCTGGCCAATTTCAACCGTGAGTGTGGAAAGGTCGGACTGCAGCTGAATCTCACAAAGACGATGTTTATGAGAAACGGACTAGTTTCTGACATTCCATTTGCTCTCAACCAAACAAACACCTCCAAATGCAGCAGCTATGTGTACCTAGGTTGAGAACTCAGCATGACGAACGACCTGGCACCTGAGCTGCGCAGGAGGAAGAGAGCAGTGTGGATCGGTTTCAAGAGCATCAAAGAAGTTGTTAAGAGGACAAAGAACCTCCAGCTCCAGGCACATCTTTTCAACTCCACCTTTCTTCCTGCACTAACATACGCCTCAAAGATCTGGGCCCTACGAAAACAGGATGAGAATGCTATTCAGGTCTCCCAAAGAGGAATCGAAAGCTATGCTTGGAGTATCACGTTTCACTCAAGTGAGAGAAGGAATGTGGAGTTCCGACCTTTGTCGATGAGAATTAGGGATGCTGTCTTGTTTGCAGAGGCATCGAAATTCAGATGGGCCGAACACATAATACATTTGGAGATGACCACTGGACTAGAGCTGTTACCAACTGGATTCCACAGGACGTCAAAAGAACGCGTGGCCGCCCACCTATGAGATGGTCAGACTTCTTCGTCAAGACCCTAAAGGAATGGTTTGAGGCTCTTCGTGTTCCTGGAGTGAGCAAACGCCATTGGGCTACACTAGCACAAGGCAGGGACAAGTGGAGACATTACTGGTGCCCGCTCAAGCAAATTGATGAGCAACGAGATGACAAGTGATACAAGTGATTGAAAGTATCTTGTGAAGCCCAAAAGATTTTCATATTTTTCATTGTGATGAAACCCATTTTATTTCCTACTTTTCTGTTTTCATTTTTGGTTTCACACCCAGCTGGGCTCAGGGATCACTTCTGGGGGTGATGCCAGGGGTCCCAGCAGACCAGCTGAAAGCAAGGCAGAAGCCCTCACCCCGGACCACCTCTCCAGCCCCAAGTCGGATTCATTTATTCTCTCTGGTTGTTCCTGCCTCGGTTGTCATCTCTAAGAATTCATCGCCGGAGTCATGAAGATTTTGCCTCGTGTTTACTCCTAAGTTGAGGATCTTTGCTCTGTTCTTTGATCCACTTTGAGTTAATTCAGTATCTGGGTTGGGATCAGGTGCACTGCACGTACTACCCAGCTGTTAAAGCCCATTTAGTGCAAAGACCTTCCTACCCCGCCACTGAGTGGTCTTGGCACTCGGTCAAACATCAGTTCCCCGGGGCCAGAGTGAGAGCACAGCGGGGAGGGCGTTTGCCTTGCATGAGGCTCACCTGGGTTCGATCCCCAGCATCCCATATGGTCCCTGAGCACTGCCAAGAGTCATTCCTGAGTTCAGACCAGGAGTAACCCCTGAGCATCACTGGGTGTGACCCAAAAAAAAAAAAGAAAAAAAATAGTTCCCCTTTGTCTGGAGGGTTTGTTCCTGGATTCTCTGCTCCATGGGACCGTCTGCCAACCCTGTCACCCAGGCTACAGTCTTTACTTCCACTTCTGGTTTTGTTTTGGTCCTGGGAATGGAACTCAGGCCCTCACATATGCAAGGCACGTGCTCAAACCTAGGGCCACATACAATTTTATTTTTTTTGGGGGGGGGTTGTTGCCACACTCGGCGATGCTCAGGGGTTACGCCTGGCTCTGCGCTCAGGAATCACTCCTGGTGGTGCTCAGGGGACCATATGGGATGCCGGGGATCGAACCCGGGTCAGCTGAGAACACGGCAAATGTCCTACCCACTGTGCTATCTCTCTGGCCCCCACATCCCTTTCTTAAAATAACTTTGGGAACCATGAACGTGTGTCCCCCTACTTGGCTCCCCTTTCTCGAGGTTGTTTCAGCCATCCTGAAACATAACTTTGTATGAATTTTGGAATCATCTTGGTAATTTCTCTGCCATCGCTTGGGATTCTGATGAAAACTATATAGACTACAGAAAATTTAGGGAGCATTGCCATTTTAGTAGCATAAAGTTTTACTACCTAGGGGCGTGGGGTACTGTACTATTATGTAGATCTTCTTGACATTCGTGCTTTTGTTAAATTTGAACTTCAGCATTTCCTTCTTTACAATAATGCTATTGTAAATTGAGCGTTTCCCTTGGCGTAATTTTTTTAATGTTCTAAATCTGCACAGTATTAACTCCAAATCCTACTGGAGATCCTTTACAAGGGACTCGCTGCTTTCAAATTGTCACTATTCTTCTTGGTTTTTAAGCGTTTTTGCCAGGATCTGCCTGTGACCTACTTTTTAATCTCTCGACCTGGAGTTGGTCAACGCCTGGACTTGTCAATCAGGTAAATTCTGGGAGTCCCAGTCCTACTTTTTTTGAACGTCGCTTGTGCTCTTTGTGTTAAGGTTGGTCCTTCCCGGCCCCCACGGCCAGGACCCCTGGAGGTGGGGACACGGAATCATGCCTCCCCTGATCCTGAGACTCAGTTCACTTCTCGGCAAGAACTTTCCCTGTCCTTGAATCTCTCCGTCTCTCGCAATCTGTCTCTTCCAACTCTGCCTCCCCAGATTTCTCTTCCGGTCACAGTCAACTGTTCAAGTCCTCCCATGAAATTTTTGTTTCTGTTATTTTGCTTTTCAACTCCCGAATCGATTTTTTTCCCCCTTTCTTTGCATAGTGTGTCCACTATCTATACCTGGTGTCACCCTTGGCTACGATTGATCTTAGGCTTTTGACCATCTGATGAGTCACTATGGGAACTCATGAAAGTGGTACAGCATCTGATTCCCGGGGGGCTCCCTCACCCGGCTGGAGTTCCTGGGACACATCTTCTCTTTGTCAGCTCATGTTTGGGCGGGGGAGGGGCTGTCAGCTGACTGAGGACCCGGGAACCACTTCTGGTGCGTCTCATACTCAGCCCTGCAGTTCAAGCCTTCTGGTCCAGCGCTGGGGCCCTGCCAGTGGTTCCATCCAGACCCAACAGTGCTGGGGGCTCTGAGGGCCACTCTCGCCGTGTTCAGGGGCCCCAGACCCACACTCAGCAGGGCCCAGACAGGGGGTTGGGAGTTGGCACATGGCTCCAGTTATTTTTTAAATTTTCCTTTCAGGCCAGAGTACTAGACCAGTGAGGCTCTTCCCTTGCTTGTGGTCATCTCTGGTTTAATGTTCAGTCCCCGCTATGGTCCCCTAAACACCAGGACTGACCCCTGAGCACTGAGTCCTGAGCTCCGCCAAGGGCCGCTCCCCTCCCCCACCAAGACAAATAAAAAATGAATTGTCCATTCTCATTTTGGAGATGTCCCTATGGTGACGTTTTCTTCCTCTTTTGGCAAATATCTTCAAACTATTTTCTCTTGTCTAGCCTCGTGTTCTGAGTCTACGTGTGGGGTTCCTTGTCCCGACCTGCTTCTCAGGCAGATGAGAGTGTGGGTCATCCTTTAGATTCTGCTTCCGGCCTTGCTTCCTGGACCCCCTCCGGAACGCACTGACCCCTCTGGGCCACTGCCGGAAGGGTCAGCCTTAACTCGGATTACCACTGAGTGGAAACAGGGTTTTATAGGAGAGAAGGTAAAGATCTGCATTCTTCTGGCCAACAATCAACTGTGTTCGGTCACTGTCCCTGACATCCCGTTGCTCATCGATTTGCTCGAGCGGGCACCAGTAACGTCTCTCATTGAGAGACTCATAGTTACTGTTTTTGGCATATCCAATACGCACGGGGAGCTTGCCAGGTTCTGCCGTGCGGGCTCGATACTCTCGGTAGCTTGCCGGGCTCTCCGAGAGGGGCGGAGGAATCGAACATGGGTCGGCTGCGTGAAAGGCGAACGCCCAACCGCTGTGCTATTGCTCCAACCCACTGTGTTCAGTACTATGGGTTAAATGGCCTGTTCTTTCTCCTCTGATGAAAATTCCATTTTCATCAGTGCTGGGAGCCTATTTCTGAGTAATGTCACCCTGTGATCTGAGGGTCAGTATCGCCCCAGGGATCCACTCCCTGCTGGATCCACATTGGCCAGCACCTCGGTGGTCACCCTGCTGGCCAGCGCCGTGGTGGTCACCTGTTGGCCCACCCTGTTGGCCAGTACCTCGCCGGTCACCCTGTTGGCCAGCACCTCGGCCAGCGCCATCATTTCTGTGAGTAGCACAGACTTAGCATCACCCGGCACTTTCCAGAACTTTCCTCCCCTGGCCCCGTGCCTGGCGTGATCCTGGCAAGTCTGCGTGCAGGAGAAGGCCGTTGGCCCTGCGGCACGCAGGGTTCCCGCCAGGTCCCCACCCTGGGGACACGCCTGAGTCCTCCTCCCTCCAGCCCCCACCGCCTTCCACCTCTCAGCCGCCCCCCAGGCTCGCCCAATGTGCCCCCTGCTCGCAACGCTGCCCCGTCCAGCCCACCCGACCTAGGGGGCCTCACCTCAGCTCAGCTCCCACACAGACCACCCCCCCAGTTCCTGGGAAACCTGGCCCCCCTGCAGGGCTGCCCCCTCCGGAGACCCCAGCCCACCTCTTCAGCAGGCGCTCCGTGCCCCCCGACCCCCAGCGGGGGCTCAGGGAGAGTTTGATGAGGGCAGCGGGAGGACTCCAGCACCCCCGGGGACCCTGCCTGACCGGAACCCCCTAAAGCCGGGCCGTCTCCCTACCCAGGGCAAGGTCGAGTGGGCGCCCTCCAAACGCTGGGAATTAATATTTTGGTCCAGTTGCATCCCCCAATAAATCTATAAATTCAACACAATCCCAATCAAAACTGGATCAAGAGTTTAATGGGATTTGACAAGCTGATTGTAATCCTCAGACGGACGGGGAGCTGTTCGGAGTAGCCAAGACAGCTTGAAAAAGGAAAAACAAAGAGAGGAATTCTGCCCGACAAGATGTCAAAGCATATTATAAAGTAATTTTAATAAATATAATGTGATATTAGCACATGAATAGATAAATAGATCCTGGGGGGGGTGCGGGGGAAATAGAAGATCCCTAAAACGCAGAATGGTGGCTAGACTGGGAGTCTCTGAACCAAAGCGGGGAGGGGGGCAAGGCGGAGCTGCAATGAACACGGAAACTGTTTGCTACCCAGGAAAAATCTAAACTCTCGCTTCATCCCACCAGCCAGAATGAAGAAAATAGAGGCACATACGGCTTTTTAAACAAAGAATAATGAAATAGACGATATACATCTATGTATGTATGTATATACATGGAGCTGGAGCGATAGCACAGTGGGTAGGGCGTTTGCCTTGCACATGACCAACCCGGGTTCGATTCCTCCGTCCCTCTAGGAGAGCCCAGCAAGCTACCGAGAGTATCCTGCCTGCATGGCAGAGCCTGGCAAGCTATCCATGGCGTATTTGATATGCCAAAAACAGTAACAAGTCTCACAATAAAGACGTTACTGGTGCCCGCTCAAGCAAATCTATGAGCAACGGGATGACAGTGATACAGTGATGTATATGTGTGTGTGTGTGCATATATATGTATTTATGTTGCTGTTGTTTTGGGCCACACCCACTAGTGCTCAGGGCTTACTCCTGGCTCTGCGCTCAGGGGTCACTCCTGGCAGTGCTTGAGGGACCCTAAGGGGTGCCGGGGACCAAACTCGAGTCAGTTATGTGCAAGGGAAGTGCCCTCCGCACTCTTCTCTCACTCCTAGTCCCCAAATAAGGCTGTTCTTATGAACTCAGTGACCATCACTAAGATTAGAGGCAAAGGCCAGTCCAAAGACTGGGGGAACGGAGCAATGCCCACCGACTCTCCGACCCCCAGGGACTGTCCCCGATGTGTAAAGAACTCCTCCCGTCAGAAGACGAAGGGCACAGGCAGAAGGAAGCCCGTGCCCTTCTTGGGTGACCCCCTGTGAGAATGTGCCCGCTTAGTCGAGGGAAGAGCAGATTCACGGCACGAGCTTTCCCCGCCCGGTTGGCAGGACTGCAACGTGCCAGTCCCTGTATCTGGAGCTGGAAGGGCCCGGGGGGAGGATGCCGGCGCCCCCTTCTTACCAATGAGTCTGAGGGGGCGGGTGCCCCCACTAAGGGTGGCATCCCTCGCCACCAAGAGTCCCAAACAGTGGGCCTGAAAGGTGCCTCAGGGTCGATGTGGAGGTGAGGTGAGAGGACTCTAAGGCTCACAGTCTGCAGGAAGAGGCAGGTCCCAGCTGGGGAAACTGAGGCAGCCAGTGCTGAAGGGTGGGAAGTGGTGAGAGAAGGTGGGTGGGCCCGTGTGCTTGGCTCTGACGAGCCTGGGAGACCCCAAGAGAAAAGGGGCCATGGTCCAGGTATGAGGGTTCATACTCTGAACCCCCTTGGGTGGACTCGGGGCTCCTGGACAGACGCTGCCCGCAGAGCGGTGACAGAGATGCACAGAGACTGGGGCCTGGCCTGGGATGGGCAAGGAGGGGTAAATGAGCCACACGGGGGAGCAGGTGAGACCCGGTCATGTAGGGAGCCCCCAACATACATGGTCAGGCACCCCAACACATGAAGTCAGGCATCCCAACACACGTGGTCAGTCACCCCCACCCAACTACACAGTAGGGAGCTCCTAACGCCCACCCCCCATGACATATACAATGAAGGCACCCCGCCCGCCCGCCCCACACACAGTGGGGACACCCCCCCTCCACCCCCCCCCCCCGCCCGCACACACAGCGTAAGGGCACCAGCGGGGAGATGCAGCCTGCGCCGCCTGGAGGGCAAGGAGGGTATTGCAGCCCACTCCCTACAGGTGCCAGTAGGGGGCGCAAGCACAGCCGTGAGCCCCAAGTCACAAAGCCTGGGACAGGCCTTCAGTGGAAGGTGCCCAAGCAAGGCAGGGCAAACGGGGAGAGGGGCCACCTCCCTTGGGTGACATCCCCAGCCGCTCCTGGGCCCTGGGGTTACGGGCGACGGACGCCCCTTCCCTGCCTTTGCACGTGTGCAGGGAGCTGAGGTGACAGAGGGAATGTTCCAGCGTGGGGACACCCCACTCCGGCGGGCCCCAGGGCTGGCAGGAAGCTGGCGCCACGCGCTGGCCCGCGCCCACGCCCGCCACCCGGAGACCCTCACCAGGACGGAGCCGGCACGCGCGCGCAGAGGCACCTGCGGCCCGGCCAAAGGAACTGGACGGCTGGTCCGTCACCGCGGTGGGGAGGGACCCCCAGCCCCCTTCTGTCCGGGGACACCCCCCCGCCCCCAGGACCCCCGGAGCCCACCGTCCTGCTGGACAAGGGCAGCTGCAGACGGTGCTGCCTTGGGGGAGGGGCTGGTCCCACCAGTCACAGGAAACGGGGCCCACAGAGGAGGGCCCACAGAGGACAGAGGGGTCAGCCCTGGGGGCCCAGGAGTGGACGGCAAGGAGCGAGGGGTTGTCCCTGCTGTCGGCTGGTGCACCAGCCGCGGGGCCAGGGTGGGCTGGACGAGCCGCCCCCACCCGGAGCGGGAGCACCGGGCGCCCGTGAGCCCGTGCTGGCTCACATGCAGCCCCTGCCCCTCTCGTCTGTGCTTTCACTTCTGTTCGGGGGGCACAGCTGGCTGTGCTCGGGGGTCGCTCCCGGTGGGGCTCCCGGGACCCGCGGAAAAAGCAAGCACCTGACCCCTTGGATTATTTCTCTGGCCCGTCCCGAGCCTGTGTCGGGGGGCAGGTGGGGGAGTTGAGGCACAGGAGCCAAACTCAGCAGCGGGCAGCTCTGGCGGGAGTGTCTCTGCTGTCCCCTGGCTCCGGACGGGTGACGAGCAGGGCGGCGGGGGGGGGGGGGGCCGCGTGCCCGTTCCCCAGGGCGGGGCCGCTCTATTAAAGCCCGTTTTATTAAGGAATGTCACAGCGAGCGCGAGGTGCTGCCAGGCAGGCGCCGTCGGATCTTAATTAGCGCCGGAGATGACAGGCCGGGGAGGCACCGTCTCCCGACACGCGGCCCTGTAGGGCGGGTGTGCCCGGAGCCCCTTCACTGGGCAGGGCCGAGGCCTGGGGACCCTCACCGCCCCAGGGCAGGGCTCCGGGAAGCAGCAGGCCCCGCCCCCCGTGTCCCACACTCCCCTCATGTCCCACGGTCCCCTCGGCCCCACTCCCACCGCTCCGGGGCCCAGAAGACCCCAGGTGAGGGGCTGGGGGGACAGTCCAGCAGGGCGGACTCTAGCATCCCATCTGGTCCCAGGCCCACCAGGAGTGATGGCTGAACACAGCCGGGCGTGACCCCCAAGCCCCTCTGTCCAGCTCTTCGCTCCCCCCCAGGGCGCCCACCTGAGCCGGCCTCACACTCGCCCCCCGGGGAGCAGCGGAGCAGGGGGCGGTGTCTGCAGTGGGGGGCCAGCCAGGGCGCCTCGTGCCAGGGTGCTCCAGGCAGGACCCCCGTCCCTCTGTTTCCCGACAGGTCCCCTCTCACTGTCCCTGTCCAACGCCCCTCCCCAACACTGTTCTCAGATGACCACCCCCTGGGCCACCCGAGGCTGAACCCAGGAGCCTCTGGCCGCCCTGGGCACGCGCCTCATCCGCGCCCAGAGAGGCACAGCCCAGGCCTGGGGCCCCCGGGGAAGGTCTCTTCTGGGAGCTGTGGGACGATGGGTGAGGAGTTTGTATACCTGGGGCCTCCGCCGGGCCAGTAAGAGCCCAGGGAAATGCAGCTGGAAGCTTCTGGAAGCTTCCGGAAGCTTCAGGCTGACACTCACCACTCAGCCCGGGATGGACAGGCTGCCCTTGGGCCCTGGATGTTGACAGCCCCCCCCCCCCCCAATTTCCACTCAGCTCCCCTTGCCGGTTACCACCCTGCCGGTGCTCTTCTCTCCTAGTGGGCCGGTGAAGGGGGTGCCGAGGGGTGGCGGCACCCCGGGTGTGAGGCCCCAACCGGGCACGCTTGTCCGGAGCTCTTGGGCATAGCTGCGAGGCCCCTCCTGACTTGCTGAGGGCTGGCGGGAAGGAAGAGGAGCAGGGGGCAGGGAGGGAGGGAGGGCGGGAGGGCAGGCGGGATGGTGGATGGAGGGAGGGAGGATGGGTGGATGGAGGGAGGGAAGGTGGGCTGACCGACGGGTGGTGGACGGTGGTTAGATGGATGGTAGGCGGATAGGGATGAGTGATGGACGGGTGTGTTGGTAGGTAGATGGATGAATGGACGATGGACGGATATAGGTACATTGAGAGGTGAAAGGATGGATGGGTGGGGTCATGGGTGGGTGCAGGGGTGAGGGCGGGGGTGGTGGGATGGGCGGGGGCAGGGGTGGGGGCATGTATCCAGATGGACGGTGGAGAGAGGGCGGGACCCTGTAAGGAAGGGTGGTCTCTCTCCCACTAGGGTCGGCCTGCGTGGGAGCGGACCCCCGGGTCCCGGAGGACCCTGCCAGGCGGGCCAGCACCAGCTCTGCCCTCGGGGGCCGTGTGCCCTGAGGCCAGGGGTCCCCTCTGTGTTTGGGTCCCACGTTCTCGCCCCAGTTCCCAGTCCTCTGATTTCTGCTTGGGGGTCTTGCAGCTGTACTTGTGCCTGACGTGGGGGCTCCCCTGACGGTGCCCAGGGGTCACGCCTGGCAGTGCTGAGGGGATCTGAGCGGGGCAGCGGGGGCAGGGCAAGCAGCTCCCCTGTGGCGCTCCCTCCCGAGCCCCCCCCCAGCACCCCCCCCCCGCCTGTTCCGCTGCCGTGGGCGTATTCATCGGGGTCTTCCTGCCCCCCCTCCTCTGTCGCTGCTGCTCTGCCGTCTCCGGGGGCCGCCCGCTTGATGTGGGCCCGGGGGTGGCACGTGTGCGCGCGGGTACGCAGGGGCCTGGGGCGGGGCCGGGCTCCAAGTCACGTGTCAGGCCCGCCGGGAGATGCCCCAGCCCTGCCGCCCCCCTTCAGGAAGACGCTGGTTTCAGTGGGGGTCTCTCGTGCCCTCGGACGGAGGGCGGGTAGGCGGGACTCGGCCCCCACGCCGGGAAAGGCGGGAGCTGAGCGGGAGCAGCAGGGGTGCGGGGGGGAGCAGGGGACCGCCTGGTGCCCCATGGGGGGGGCACTCGGCCCAAAGGGAGGCTCTGCACCCCCAACCCCCACCAAGGGCCAGCCCCTGGGAAGGCCGCCGGGCCCAGCTCCCCCCACCGCCTTGGGGAGCCCCGGGGTCCCGTCATTCGGGCTCCAGAGCTGCAGAACCCTAGACTGGGCAGGTGGCCGGCACAGAGGCGGAGGTGAGGGGGGCGGAGCCAGGAGGGCGCAGGGCTGCGGCGGGAGGGAGGGGCCGGCAGGCCAGGGGACTTTCTGGAACCTTCTCTCATCTTCCAGCTAAGTGGCAGCCCAGGGCCACAGGATGACCGACCCCCGGCAGAGTTCCTGTGCCTCCGGAGCCAGGGTCACGGCCCCGAGCAAGGGCCCAGGGGCCCCCAGGTCTGCAGCCACGGGGTTTCGGTTTTGTTTTGTTTGGGGGCCACACCTGGCGATGCTCAGGGGTAGCTCCTGGCTCAGTGCTCAGGGATCTCCTGGGGGTGCGCGGGGCACCGGCCGGGGTGCTGAGGATGGAATCCAGCCAGCCCTCCCCACGGGGTTTCTGGGAGGCGAGGCGCGTTCTCACCTCCCGTCTGGAAGGGGCCCAGTGGGGCCGCTTCGGGGAGCATCTGCGCTCCCGCCCCCCCGGCCCCTCCCCTGCACCTGGGCGGGGCGCTCCGGGCACCTGTGGGGGACCCAGGCTGCAGCTCCCCGACAATTCCCAGCTCGGCACCTCCCGACCCACAGCCCTGTCCGGGGGTCCCACTGCGCTGGGCGCGGCCGTGGGCCCGGGGCAGGGCTGGGCGGGATGCCGGGCCAGCTGTGTAGGTGGGGGGTCCTCAGCACTGGGCCGGGCTGTGCTCAGCAGCTGGTGCTCATAAAGCCCGGCCGCGGCCAGACGCCCAAACACCAGTGCAGACACAGACCCCTTCTCCCCCCAGGTCTGCCGGGGGCGGGGACAGGTCTGGGGGCGGAGTCATGCCGGGTGGGCGGGGCCAGTGCTGTGGGCGGGGCCGCGTCTGAGCGAGGGCAGGACGGGGGCGGGGCTCGGTGGGTCCCGCCCTCTCCCTGCCCGCTGACCCCGCCCTCTTCCTCAACCGTGGTCCTGCCTGGGGGGCCGTGGTGCCCTTCAGTTCCGCCCGGGCTGCTGGGGGTCTCCGGTCCCTGCGCGGTGGCGGTGCCCGCGGCCCACCCTCCCCGCCCTGCAGGGCCCTGGGCCGTCCGCTCCTCCGGGGTGGCCGCCCGCGACCACCGTGACAGCCCAGCTGCGTCCCGGCTCGCTTAATAGCTATTTATCATCCTCCATCTCCCCGTTTTCAAAAAGGAAGAAGTTAAGTGCTCCAGAAATTGGAAAAAATTGAAATTTGACCTTTATTAACTGGGTTAATTGTCAAAATCTCTGCTTGTAAAAAAAAAATTAATGACCAAAAAAGTAGAACTTTCAGAGTTTCGGAGATTAGGTTAATGTCCAAGGAAGTATAAACTTTGACCTTCTTGACACATGTCAGAAGTAACATCCAGCTTAATAAATTGCGCCTGAGAGCAATTATAATATTTCTCCGTTTCCAATCATGCCACTTAATTGCTGCTGGAATCCCAGCTAGAGAACATGGCCGGGGGAGCTCAGGGCCTGCGGCTGCAGGAAGTCGACAGGGTTTCTGGGCTCCGCCATTCCTGGCCGAGGAAACAGTGCCCGGGCCGGGGCACCCTCGCTCAGGTCCATTTCAGTCTGAAGCTGGACACGTCCCCGTTCCTGGGGTGAATGGACATGTCTTTGGAGACCTTTTGGGCCATGTGACGCCAGCACCCTCGCATGTGGGGTCCGCTCTCCGCTGTTGCTCAGGGGCTCGCCCCAAAACGTGCATCTCAGCAGCCGACTCCGGGACAGCTGGCTCGTGGCCCGTCCCCCCAAACTGTCCCCCACTCATGGCTCAGTGGAAGGGAGGGCTGAGCGGCCCCGCAGCCTTTCAGTCCCGACTGGAGCCAGAGGAAGGCCCTGAGGATGATCCTTTCCATTTTAGGGGGGCAGGGGGGCGGATGTTGGGCCACACCCGGCAGTCCTCAGGGGTCACTCCTGACAGGGCTCAGGGACCCTGTGGTGTGCCAGGGTGGGACCAAGCACCCTGCCCACGTCCTCTCTGGCCCCAGGAGAGATGCTTTTACCTCACCCCGCCCGAGCATGCCAGCAGCGATTCCAGAGCTGGGTTCTGGTGCCCCTGATCCCGGCTGAGTCTGCTGACCGCAGGCCCCTCCCCTGGGAGCCTCGTCGGCATGGAGGGGGAGACGCCGGCCCATGGGCAGTGTGTGGACACCGGCAGCGTCCTGACCACTTGTACACAAGACAGAGTCCTGCTGGCACAGCCCAAGAAGTAAACTGGGGAAGGGTTCAAGAGCATTTAGGACGGACGGCCACGAGCTGCTTCTGTCGGATTCCATCACTTCTCCCTTCGAAAAAGCTCAGGTTTGGGGAGGTCCGAGTCCATGTCCTGTGGTCATGAGGACACAATGCGAGAACAGGGAGATCCGACCCGTGAGGACACAGGGACAGTCCGACATGTGAGAACACAGGGACAGTCCGACATGTGAGAACACAGGGACAGTCCGACATGTGAGAACACAGGGACAGTCCAACCCATGAGAACACAGGACAATCTGACATGTGAGAACACGGGACAGTCCGACCCGTGAAAACACAGGGACAGTCCGACCCGTGAGAACACGGGACAGTCCAACATATGAGGACAGGGACAGTCCGACCTGTGAGAACACAAGGACAGTGCAGCCCGTGAGAACACGGGACAGTCCGACATGTGAGGACAGGGACAGTCCAACCCATGAGAACACGGGACAGTCCGACCCGTGAGAACACGGGACAGTCCGACCCGTGAGAACAAGAGACAGTCCGACCCGTGAGGACAGGGACAGTCCGACATGTGAGAACACAGGACAGTCCGGCCCGTGAGAACACAGGACAGTCTGACATGTGAGAACACGGGACAGTCCGACCCGTGAGGACACAGGGACAGTCCGACATGTGAGGACAGGGACAGTCCGGCCTGTGAGGACAGGGACAGTCCGACCCGTGAGGACAGGGACAGTCTGTAACACTGAGTGACCCCAACAGATGCAGGAACGGTCAGGCCTTAAAAAGAGCCATGGGACCAAGTGCAGGGCGCAAGGGGTTGGGGGGAAATGAGGGACCGGGCACCACAGGAGGGGACGAGGAGCCCAGTGTCACGGGAGGGGAGGAGGGACACAGTACCATGGGGGGTGGGGGGAGGGACCCGGCCACAGGGAGCGGAGCAGGACCATCCATCAGCCCCTAAACTGCAGCTTCCTGGCCCCCCCTCCCCAAGCCTTTCCAGGCCTCCTAACACCGTGATGTCTCCTGGGGCCCCGGGCCGGTCCCTGTCCTGAGTCCCAGTCACCCTAGGGCGGCAATTCTGCCTGTGCGGCTGGTGACCTGGTTTCACAGGAGCTCCATCCAAAGGGCCGCGGAAGGGCCTGGCCCGCTGCGGAGCAAAGGAACAGACAGACGCGTTGGTCACGTTTTCCTTTTAATAAAGCTTTTTCCTCAAAAGTGTAGCTTTGAAAAGGTCTAGCTTGTGAAAACCAGGAAAGCTGGGGGCCCCCTTGCCGTGAGCTCAGCCACAGGGCGGGGGCAGGGCACACGGGGGCCGCCGGGGGGGTAGAGGGCGCCGCCTGTCCCCTACCCCGCCGGAACCAACGGCCTCACCTTGCCGTCAGGGCCAGCACCGGGGGGTGCTCGGCCCACTCGGACTCCGGGGGAAGGGAGAGTTCTTAATACAGTGGAACAGAACGCAAAAGCTAAACAGGTCTTTAGAAATCGCGAGAGAAGCGAGTGCTCAGAGTCTGGGGTGTCAACGTTGAAACTAGGAACCATAAGGCCGCCCGCCACCTTACCTTCTTTGGGTACTGGGGTGAGTTTCTTGTTTTTTTGGCGGTGGGGCGCTGGGGGGGGATTTTGACAGACTCCCGCATCCGGCCTCACGCAGGCCTGCCGGGTGCCCCCTCCGGCCCCGCCCGGCCCGCGGCCCCGTGGCTGGGGGCTGGGGGGAGTGGCTGGCAGTGGTGGGCACGGGGGAACCGCGCCCGCCCGCCCGCCTCCCGCGCCAGCTCCCCGGCGCGAGATGGCAATCTCAATCAGAAAGGGAAGCCAGGTATCTTAAATAACTTAAAAAAAATCATTTCGTAGAAAGCAGCAAAAAACGTATTTTCCTCTCTGCAGAAAGCAGCCGGCACGTGCCCGGACGCCCGCCAGCCGCGCCGCCCGAGCTACCCCCGGAGCCCGCCGGCGCCGTCGGAAGCGCCTTCTCTGGCGCCCGCGGGGGAGTCCTCCTGGTCGGGCCGGGTCCCGTTGGGGATGGCACTGTCCCCGTTGACGAGCCGGTGCGTCAGGGCCTCCTGCCCCCCCGCCGCCCCGTCCAGGTTCCGCAGGCCCGAGGGCAGCCGTGAGTCAGCCCCGCCGGCCTCCAGCAGCCCCAGGCCGCTCTCCTCGTACTTGGGCAGCGGGGCCGCCGCCTCCATCTGCCTGCGGAAGTGCTCCCGGCTGGCGGCCGCGCTCCTCACGGCCTTCTCCAGGATCTCCTTCTCGCCCAGGCGCAGCTTCACGGCCATGGCGGCGCGCGGGGACAGCCCGGGGCTCTGCAGAAAGGCCTTGTCCTCCTGGGGCAGAGAGAGCAGACGCGGGGCTGCGGGCGCCGCCACCCGCAACACCGGCACGGCAGGGACGGGGGGGGGGGGCGGGGGTGCGGACACAGAAGGCTCTAGAACCTGACCGTGAGGGCGGCTGCGTGACCGTACACACTGACATCTGAAACACAACACTTGGGGGCCGCTTTACCCTCTATGAGTCACACCAAACACAAAAACCAGAACCAAAAAAAAAAAAAAAGTCAACTGAGAAGACCCTCGAGCCAACAGTGCTCGCTCGAAAGCCACCCTGGGGCGGGGGTGGTGACGGGCTCAACAGGAACAATAGAAAAATCCTTCCTAGAGCTCGGGAAGGAGTGCGCGGTTCCGACAAAGATACCACAGAAGCAAGCGGAACCTGTCAAACACAACACTGCTAAACCCTTAGGAGAAACGTACCCAAAATGTCGCTTAAAGGAGAAACCGGGGCCCGGGGAGCTCAGAGCGGGGGAGGCGCACGCCGGGCGCGGCCGGGAGTGACCCCCGAGCACAGGGCCAGGCCGGCCCCTCGGGGCGAGGGAGCTCGGGTCCCGGGGAGCCCCTGGCCTCACCTCGATGGTGGTCTTGTAGGTCTTGAGGAGCAGCGAGGCGCGGTCCTCCAGGAAGGTCCAGAGCCGGACCTCGTTGTCCCAGCTGACGGGGTACTCGGAGTTGCCCAGCGTGAAGATCCTGTCGATGGCGTTCTCGCCCAGCAGGTGCTCCCGCAGCTCCTCTGCAACACACACGCGTGCGGCGGCCGTGAGGGGTCCGACTGGACACGGCCTGGGCTTTGCGGGGTCACTCAGTCCCACGCGCTGCGCGGAGAACCCCGCCGTGTGCGGCCACACCCGCCACCCGCACACCCGCGCGGACACGGCTCCCGGGCAGCGGGCGTACCACAGCACCCGGCTCCCCTTGGCACACGGGGCCGAGGCAGCAGGGCCGATCAGGACGGTGGGCGCCGCGGCCTCTGCCCGACAGGCTCAGGAGGAAGGAGACGCACACGCGCGCGTCGACCCTTCACACGGGCGCTGGGTGAGGAAGCTCAGCAACGCGCAAGCTCCGGGGTCCCCGGCGGGCCCCACACTGGCCAACGCTGCCCTGAGAGCTGCCCCCCCACCCCCACCCCCCGTGCCCTCTCGGTACCCGGGAGCTGCCACCAAAGCAGCCCCTGCCGGCAGCCAAAGCCCCGACAGCGCCGGGAGAGCCGAGGCGCCGTGGGGGTCCCGGCAGGACTGAGGAGGAGCACGTCGGGCCCCGAGGACCCCACTTCGGTGGGGTTTTATTTTTTGAAAAGAAAATAGAAGCTAGTCTTGTTTCCCTTCTTATGTATTAATAAACACTCACAATACGCCTCAGAAAACCAAGCTTTTAGCTTTCGACCTTTTTTAAATTTCGACAGGTCTGAAGCGTAGCGGGGCGGTGAGGGGCCCTGGCAGTGCTGGGGACGCTCCCCCCAGAGCCCAGCGCCGAGGAGCCCGGGGCAGGAACCACGCACCGAGTACAAAGTGGAGGGGCCCAGGCCAGCTGTGGACAGAGTCAAAGGCCCAGGAGGCCGCCCCGGGCTCACGGGAGGGGGCGCAGGCCGGTGCTCGGACCCCAGGAGGCGCGTCTGCCCTGCAGTCCAGTGTGTGCCCGCGCGGGCCTGGGCAGTACTGCTCCACGGACCCGGGTTCCTGCCGTTTGGCGCTGGAGAGCGCACTGCGGAGCAGCTGCTGGCAGGCCAGGAGGGGGCAGCGGCCCCTGCGTGCCGACTCGATGCCCACAGCCATCCTGGGGCGCGGCTCCCTCCCACCCAACAACTCACACGCGCTTTCTCAGGCCATGCTGCTGGGCTCGTGTGCATGGACACATGTGGACACACAGCCCCGGGGACAGTGGGTCGGAGCAGCACAGGACAGAACAGCACACACGTATGGGTACAAACATGCTCTGACACATGCACCTGTGCACACAGGGCCCCGGGGCCCATGGGTCGGGAAGAGCAGAGGGTAGCAATGAACAGACACACACACGTACACACTTGCACACACACACACACATAGGTACACATGCATGCATACATAGATATGTGCACACGCACTCACATGCACACTCACACATCTACACACTCACACATGCATACACATACTCACACATGCACACTCACACATACGTACACACACGCACTCACACAAGTACACCCAGAACCCAGGTGTCTGCCGGCCGGGACGAGCACAGGCTGCCTTGCCCAGGAGCAGGCCCGACGGTGCTGTGCCAGCGTCACAGGAGACCTGGGGCCACACCGGGGAACTGCTCCTGACGCGCCAAGGGGAGGGGCCTCGGGCCCGAGCCCAACTCTGGCCTGAGCAAAGGGCAGGTGGCCGGGCACTGTGAGGCTCGGGGAGGGAAATCCGTGGGCGGGGTGTCCCTGGGGGTGCCGTGCCTCTGCTCCGGCCCAGGGCACCGGGCACTCGAAAGCCGTCCACGGAGCCGCCCCGCCTCCCTCTCGGCAGGCAAAGCCAACGGGGGCTCCCCTGCCCCGGAAGCAATTACCTTCGGTCATGCAGAAGACGCGGAGGAAGGCCAGCAGCTGGGCAGAGATGGGCAGCTCAGTGACGTGCAGGGCGAAGACGCTGGAGCTGCCAGGGAGGAGGAGGGTGAGCGGGCAGGGCCCTCGCGGCTCCCCAGGCCCCCGGGGCAGGGCCCTCGTGGCTCCAACAGGGGCTGGGACGGGGCGGGGGCTCTCGGGGGCGCAGACCAGCCCTGGGCTACAAGGCCCGCTGGAGCGCGGGACAAGAGTCCACTCCGGCTGCACCAGGAGCGCCCGCAGGACGAAGCCGGTCACTACAACAGCCCCGGCCACTGAGAACGGTCGGATCCATGACCGGGTCCCCTTCTAATCATTCATCAAATATTGACACGTTCAATTAAAAAAGGTCGGGATAATCCATTATCATTAAGAATGGTTCCTCCACTCCCCGGGGAGCTAATAAATCATCATTCGCTGTTAATTCGCTGTTTATCATTCTGCACCCAAACGCAGCCAAATCTCGGAGAATTCAGCCCAAAATCCCTGGACTCCCTGCGGAGGAGGCACCATCCGAGACTGAGGCGGGAGGGACGGGGCAGGGGGTCACGCTGGGGGCCCGCTGTGGCGCCCCCTACTCACGTGGGGATGCCGGCGCGGGCCAGGACCTCGGCCTTCATGGCGTACAGCCGGTCACTCTTGCTCACGCCGAGTTTGATTTTCACTCTGTCGTGTGAATTATTGTCAAAGAAAAAGCCACTGTGGACCACAAACTCTGCGTTTGACCGAGTGCCATAGAAAATGTAAATCTGAGATGCAGCAAAGGGGAGATAAAGGGACAGGAGAGACACTTAACATCCGTTCTCAGGAGCCCGCCGGGCAGCCCACCTCGCGGGTACACCCCCCCCAGCGCCACACCCCTCCCCCGAGGCCGCCTCGGGGCCACCCACAGCCTGCGACTGAGCCGGACGCAGACGGTCTGTCCCCGACACGGTCCCTGCCCACGCACGCTGACACAGAGCTCATGGTCACCCGACGTCCACGTCCCCCGGGGCCTCCTGCTGACCCACCCTCGGCTGGGCCTCCCCCCGTCCAGTCTCAGAAACTGAAGCAGTCCGCGGGCACTGCCTGCCGCCCCCGCAACACGGCCGGGCCCACACACAGGGAAACAAACTGCCGAGTCCCGGCCCCGACTTCCCCGCCCGGCCCCACTCACCGCACGCGGACCCCCACCTGCTCTCCGGCCCGGAAGTCCTGCAGCGCCACGCACTCGCAGCGGTCATCCTCCAGGTTGTAGCCGGTGGTGATCTGGGGAGGGGGCGGCAGCTGGAGCCCGAGGAGGCGGCAGCCCCCGAGGGGGACAGTGGCCAGAGGGACCCAAGGATGCCACTGTGCACCCCAGAAAGTGCCAGGGAGACCCTACATCTGACCGGAAGAGCTTCCTCTGCACACACACAGATATGTACACACATGGACACATGCATGGCCACACTTGTGAACATGCACACGAATGGACACATGCATGGACATACACGTATGGTCACAGAAACACATGGATACATGTATGGATATGCACAGACACACATGGCACATGCAAGGACACACACGGACACATGTATGGACATGTATACAGACACAAGCATGGGTGCATATATGGACATGCACACAAATGCACACATGGGCACACATGCATGAATACACACATGAACAGACACGTGTGGACACGCACACACGAACACAAGCCTGAGTACACACATGGACACATGCATGGATCCGTGCCCCATGGGAGCAGGGTCTCTGGAGGACCATCACCCTCCACTGGATCCGTGGGCCACAAACACGCGTGTGCGCACACGGTGCAGACCCAGAGCAGGGGCCCCGGAGGACCTGCATCATTTACTCTCTGGCCACCGGGAAACTGAGGCTCTGGGAAAGGCTGTTTCTGAACCCGACACTTGACCCTGGCGCTGAGGCCACCCCCTGCCCCTGTCCTCCAGCCGGGCCCACAGGGCAAGGCCCACTGTCGGCTCCTGTCTCCACGCTGGGGCAGGGGTGAGGCCGGGTGCCCACACTGGACGAGGGCTCCACTCGGGCACGGGCTGCTCAGCACCGCCTCGGGGTGGGCCGGCCACCTGCTGGAACCTCTCGGAAACCCTGGCCAGCCCCGCGGGAGGAGGGACGCAGGCCGGCCCATGGGTGGGGGTCACGGGGCAGTCCCCCAGCACCCCAGGGCAACAGCACCATCAGCTGCAGGGGTGGCCCGAGCCTCGTCCTGGGCAGAGGAGAGCGGGCAGGTCTGGGCTGCACGGGGCCGTCTGCCTCAGCAGAGAAAGTGCTTCTGACTGCACAAACGTGAAACAAGCTCCAGGGCCAGTCTGGGGACCAAGGACCCACCCCTGAAGGGGAAACATTTCAAACTGCTCTCAGGCTTGGCCAGCACCAGGCTAAAATAGCGCTGAGAGGGTGAAAGAAACAACGCACAATCTGATTGCTAAGGAAATCCCGGCCACCTCCGCCCTGAGGGCTGCGAGGACGGCAGGTCGGCCCCCCTGCCCGGCCCCCACTCGGCATCACGCCTGGGGCTTCGTGGGACCCAAGCACAAGCCCACTCCCAGCCCTCCAGGCCAGCCACAAAGCGTCAGCGGGAGCAGAGAGAGCCTGTGCGGAGGGGGACGGGGAAGGAACCCCGAGGCAGACCGGGACGGCACTGGGCCCCGGCCCCTCCACTCACCCAGCTGCTCCTCCTCCTCGGCCCCCACCCGTCCCTCCCCCCACGCCAGGGACCCAGGCTGCTGACCCCCGGGGACACGGGACGGGAAAGCACAGGGACACGTGGCAGCTGCAGGGAAGGGGAGGGCAGGGGTGGGGTGTGGCGGTGTCCAGTGCTCCTCCAGCGGGGGCCGAGTCCTCACCAGGCCGTTGGTGTGGTTGCACATGTCCCACAGCGGGATGAGCGCCAGGGTCACCCGCGAGCCGTCCTCCGTGGGGATCTGGTTCTGCCGGGTCATGACGGACGAGACGGCCCACCTGGGAGGGGGAGCAGAGGCGGGTGACGGGGCCAGTCGCCGGGACCTGCCCACCGCAGCCTCCTACTCACAGGTGCCGCCAGCGTTTCCCGAGCACCAGGGAAGGGGGTGGGGGAGGCAGGGAGAGCAGATCGCGAGGGGTGGGGGGGCTCACTCCCCTCCCCGGGGACCCCCCCCAGCCCGCTCTCCAGCAAGCTGAAGGCTCCGTGAAGAGCAACGCCCCCCACCCATCTGACGGGAGCCCGGGGAAGACTTAAGAATGAGGGCTGCTATTTTTAACGAGCGAGCAGGGGAACTGCAGCTCTTTGTTCCGGAATGTCCCCACTTGACACTGATATCACCTACTGGCGAGGGAGGTGGCCCTGCACAGCGGCCTCACGCGCCCGAGCCCGGGCATCACCGCAGAGCGTGGACACGCGTCCCCTGACCCTCCGTCTGTTCCGGAGCTCTAAACTGTCCCACGGAAAGTCAAAGTCCCAGGGATGGACACCACTTGCCCACTTCCAAGACTGCAGACCCACTGGACCCCCCCCTCCCAACACACATGCACACACACGTACACACGCACACATGCACCAACACACGTGTACCCACACACAGCGCACGCTCACACGTGTGCACGCACACACATGCACCCACGCCCACATGGGTCCACCCCACACCAACCAACCTGTAGTCCTCGTATGTGAAGGACTCCTTCAGGGGCAGCTTGTTGGCGTGAGGGTGGGTCTGGGCGTCGGAGGGTCCGGAGAGCACGGTGAGGAGAGGAACCGAGAACAGGGATCAGTCAGCACAATTTCATCACGGGCCGCCGAGGCGAGCCAGCGAGGGCCCGAGGAAGCGGGCGCGGCGGGGACGGCATCGCGAGGACGCGCCCATACATCACTGTCAACTTAATTTGTTGTGCCCAGCAGCCGCCATAAATCTGCTGCTTCCTATTTCAGTGCAAGAACCCGGACGCCGCCCCAACATTGCAATTTAAGGTGGGCCCGTCCCCCTGAGATGCTCCCGGCCAGGAGCGGAGATCGCACAGCCCAGATGCAGAGCAGCACGTTTAACCGGTGCTTTCTTTCTGTTTTTTATCTCCCGGACACCCCCTCCCCATTCCCCGCCCCACCCCGCTGCGTGGTGGGGGTCGGGGAGGTGGAAACTCTTGGTAGAAATATCAAAAAACTTCAGGCTCCGGAGAAAACTGTTGGTGGCTCAGCGTCTCTCCAAGACTCGCCCCGCCCCCACCCCGGCCTTCCCGGCGCTGAGAAACTTCTGGGGACGGCAGGAATCTGTGCCCGCGGTGCAGGCCGCCCGCCCGCCCGTCTGCCGGACAGATTTCTGCGGAGGGAGCAAAGACCCGAGGTGGGCTCAAGGCGCCCACGGGCCTCTGCTGTCCAGCGCGGGCTGACTGATAGCCAGGCACCGGGGTCTGGACGGGAGGAGGGAGAAGTGGAGGCGCAAACCGCAGATCAATTAGGAAACAAAAGCTCGGGCTGGGGAGCGCAGGATTTTAGGCAAATTCTACACCACAAAGGGCTGGAGCGGCTAGGCCCTTCCTAAGCCTTAGCCTGGTTTTAACCCTTCGGAAGGAAAAAAAAAATTCAAAACTATGAAAACAGGCGATTTTTAAATGTCATGCTAATCACAGTGAAATGAAAGATGATATATTTTAAGTCAATATGTAAAATAACACAGTGCCCCGGGGCATTCTCAAGCTGCTACAGGAAATGCAGAAAATCCTGTGTTGGGGGGAAAATAATAATAACAATATCGGAGGAGTGGGTGAAACTCAGCTCCCGGGCCTGGAGCCACTCACCCTTGCAGCCCTCCGCAAAGGCCAGCAAGCGGGTGGCTCGGGACGTCTCGGGAAAGTAAGAACGGACACGCCCACGGTCCCCGGCCAGAGGGAACTGGGCAGGACAGGAGACCAGGGCGGCCAGAGCCTTTGGAGAGCAAAGCCAAGGAAGCACTGGCGTGCTCAAGTGCATTTTCTTTCTCTCCTGATAAATGAACTTGTCACCGCAGGGGTCTCTGGGGGCAGGGGGGGGCCTTTCCATGGCTGGCTCTGTTACTTCACACTGGCATCGTCACTCTGCAGAAGGCCCCGGAAGCTGAAGTCCCAGGCTAAATCCTGCCACTGCCACAAACCAGCCCCACCGGGCTGGACCCCCTGAGTCGGGAGGGGAAAGGGGCACCTGTCAAAACTGGTCCGGGAGATCCAGAAGCACTTCTAAACTCAGAGATCCTGGACCCACCGCGTAGCGAGGCAGCTCCGCGGCCGGGGGCCGGGAAGCCAGCGCCAGCCCGCAGCCCCCCGAGTCCGTCTAATCTCTCACCGGAGGCCCCGGCGTCCAGCCCCGGCGAAGCCCCAGGGAGAGCTGGGGAATGAAAATGTGCAAACGCTTTCCCCCCATTAACGGGAGATTGTTTTAGCTACTGGGTTATGTAATATTTTCAAGAGTCTGTTAGAAATCGTTGTTCTTATCTGCCTGAAAAAAAAAAATAGGGTGTGCCGACTGCACATAATTCTGGTATAAAAAGCTGTTCTGCGGAAGACACAGGCACTTAGCGTCGACACCGAAGCGGGCTCTGACAGCCGGAGCGCGGGGGCCACTTCCTCCGCCAGGCCTCGCCGCCGTGGCACTACCGCCACCTACTGGCCGTGGCCGGACACGCTCCGTCTCCCCAGGGCTCTCGGCTGCAGCCACCGGGCCGAGGACCCCACGGGGACCGGACGGAGGACGGCCGCCGTTGGAGCTTCTCCCGTGCGACGCGTGGCCTCTGGGAAAACAAGCCCCCACCTCTTAGGAGCCCCTCGGGGCACTGCACAAGGACCTGGAAACTGCGTGTGTCGAAAATGATTTGCACGTGGGCCTCGACTTCCGAAATATTTCCACAAATCCTGGGGAAATGGACAAGAACCCCGACACCTCGCCTGCATTCCGGGCCGCTCAGGGGGACTCAGGGTGGACACAGCTGGGGACGGACAGCACAGGTGGCACCTCGCAGGCACACAGGCCCAGGAGGAGCCGCCCCGGGCCTCCCCGCCTCTGGCCGCCCCCCAAGAAGACAAGACCGGAGACTCCCCAAAAGGCTCCGCCGATTTTTCAGGGCTGCCCTTTTGAGTGGATCATAAACGCCTGAGGGCAGAGGAAGGAGCTTTGCAAAGAGGATTCTTGTTTTCTTAAGGCGAGCGGGCGGGCAGCCCGGCCCGCCCCGCCCCTCCCTGAAGGCGGTCTTCAGAAGGAGACTCAGTAATATCGTACCTGGTACAAAATAATCACTCTGTTTGGGGAAGATTAATATCTAAAATCATTTGTTTGGCTTCAATAAAAAGAAGTAATATTGTTAAATATGTAAGTATGACATTTTGAAGAATTTACCATATTGCATGGGCCTGGGAGCTCTGCTTAAGGAAATTAAAAACCACGACAGTCAGTATACTTGATCCTTATTAAAGTTCTATCACTCAAATAAAACAAAAATAAACCGAGGAGAAATTTAAATAAAACCTATGGATTACAAGCATTTGAAGAGGAGAAAAATGAACAGTATTCTGGCTTTAAAAAATTGATTTAGCATGCAGCTTCTCTTTATAGTCCCTTGATAAAAGTGAAATCTCCCTAACAAACACTTAATAAAACCTGTCAATATCTCGGGAAAGAAAAATGACACAAATGCATTAAGTATTAAATACCCTTGGAAAAAGTCACATATTCCATGAATTTTTGATGTACTATCTTGACATTAATGTAAAACCTTGATATTTATAATTGACAGATATTTAATAAAGTATAAAAGGTGGCGGCGGCTACGGCAGAGCATGCAAATGTGCTCGGTGGATCAGAACGGGGGTACAGGCGTGCCCGCGCGTGCCGAGGGGACCACACACCTCGAGCCTGCAGCCGGTCCACGACCAGAGCGGGCCGGACTCATGTCACGTGAGTCCTGCTGTGGAGACATTTGCTTGGGGAGAGGGGTAGGGGGGGAGAGAGATCTTTGAGGCAAGGCATGTTATTTTTTCCCCCTTCTTTTTGCTTTTTTTTTTTTTTTTTTACAAAATCACATTAAAAAAAATAATCAGCATTTGAAAAATCAAGACAGACAGCAATAAACACTTCCATAAACAGAAGACGAGAAATTCCCTGAACTGATTCTCAAAAGAAGCACATCTGACACAAAGGAAAATCAAGACCCCCTGAGGGAACAGGAAGGAGGAAGCGGAGCACGGGGGCTGGGCCTGATCTCCCCAGGTCCGGGGAGGCAGCTGAGGGGGGCAGCACCCACGAGGGCCTGCAGGAATGTGAGCGCCAACACTGCACCACAGGTTCGACCACTGCCCCAGGGCAGAAGCGACCGTCCCTCCAGACACACGCGCCCAGGGCTGCAAGTGCTGGCCCCTCGAACCCTGATTCACAGGCTCCTCCTGGTCTGCGCCCGTCAAACCCACAGCTCTGTGGGCTAAACTTCTTCTCCCAAATAAACCCGGTTGCATCTTACCCGCCTGCCTGAGCTGGCTCTCGAGGGGCAGTGGGGTGAAGGCGAGGCCCCTCGAGAAAGCCCCGAGGGCTTCAGGACCACCTTCCCGCACGATGCAAGCGGAAACGTGGGAGCCGGGAGCCCAGCTCAGCATGGAGCAGCCCGGACACGTCCTAGCCAGGCCAGGGCTGGGCAGCCCCCTCCACCCCGCCCCCGGGAAGCCCTCGGCCAACTGCAGAGAAAGCAGACGGGGAGCTCTGCGCGGCCGCGCTGAAGGCTGACCCCCAACCCTGCACCCAGCCCAGGGGCTGCAAGGGGCGGGAAGAAGCGAGCCAGTAGGAAGCGGGGGTCCTCAGGGTCGGGAGGAGGAAAGGGGGGCAGAGGGGACACTCCCGCGGGTCCTGCAGGGCCCTGTCCTGGGAACAGCGGCTCTCACAGGCTGCTGGGCCCCTGCACGACGCGGACAGGCTCCCCGGGACCTGGCCCACCGCCCTCTTCTCAGATGAAAACAAGGGGGTGCGGGGCTGGAGCGATAGCACAGCAGGGAGGGCGTTTGCCTTGCACATGGTTGACCTGGGTTCGACTCCCAGCATCCCATATGGTCCCCCAAGCACCACCAGGAGTAAATCCTGAGTGCAGAGTCAGGAGTAACCCCTGAGCATCGCCGGGTGTGACCCAAACAGAAAAAAAAGGGGAGGGGATAGAGGGCGGAGCTACAGACCTTGAGATTGGCCTTACAAACATTCGACCCAGGTTGGACCAGGGTTCAGTCCCCAGCATCCCATATGATCTTCCGCGCCTCCAGGAGTGACTCCTGTGTGCAGAGCCAGGGGTGAGCCCTGAGCATCGCTGGGTGAGGCCCCTCACCTCACTCTGAGGCTGGAGAGCCAGGACCGGGCACGGCCCTTCCGATTTACAGGGAACAGAAAGTGCCCCCCCTGCCTGCACCCAGGCCACCCACAGCGCCCCGTCAGTTCCGGGCTCCGCCCCCAGGGGGCGCTACCATCCACCCTGGGAAACTGTTCTAGATGCAAAACAGTTACTAAACCCAGAATTCCACTCTGATGAACATGAACCGGAATCAAGCATGGTTCGTGTCTTTGGCTCTTAGAGGGAAGACTTCAATATTTAAGACTGGCCTATTTAACTCTATTAATTTGGGACTGGAGCGATAGCACAACAGAACAGGTAGGACGTTTGCCTTGCACACGGCCGACCTGGATTCGATTCCTCCATCCTTCTCAGAGAGCCCGGCAAGCTACAGAGAGTATCCCACCCACATGGCAGAGCTGGCAAGCTCCCCCTGGCGTATTCGATAAACCAAAAACAGTAACAAGAAGTCTCACAATGGAGACGTTACTGATGCCCACTCAAGCAAATCGATGAACAACGGGATGACGGTGACAGTGCTACATGCTACAATTTGGGGGGTCAGGTTTGGACCACGGGGTGCTGGGCAGTGCACTCAGACCTTCATGTGTGCAGCTGCACCCCCATCCTTCCGACCATCTCTCCAGCCAAGATTTTAGTTTTGTTTTATTTTGGGGCCACACTTGGTGATGCTTAGGGGTGGGACCCATTGCGGTCGGCCCTGTGCAAAGCAAGCATCCCACATGCTGTCCTACCACTCCGGACCCCCAACCCTTTATTTTTAAACACAGATTACATTCGCCCTTCACTGAATTCTTCATCATAGAAGGTCTTTGAATTCACTCAACATAATCCATCAATACACATTAAATCTAGATTGTTTTCATCTATACATGTTTAATTTCCTAACAAAATGTATATTACTACGTAATACACATTTTAATCAAGGAAACAAGATTAGTGGGGGATTCGCACTGCTGTTCAGTAAATTTACAAAGTCACTCCAAGGTGAAGTAATGGCGGGGGCCGGGGGGGCGCTTAAGGGCTGGAGCCCTGGGTTCAGCCCTGGCATCCCCCGTGTCCCACTGGGAGCGACCCCTGGGTACTGCTGGGTGTGACCCCCACGCAAAACCAAGATGAAATGTTTCACGGGAGACGCTGAAATCCGTACGCCCAGGTTTACGCTGACTTGAAAGCTGCTGAGACGCAGAGAAGACGCAGGTCTGACGCAGTCTCTAACGGGCGGCCTCGGGCCGGGCCATGGTCGCTCGCTGAGCCCTTCGTGGCTCTGCTGTCCTGCGCCTGGTGCCACCACCAGGACAGGCCCGTGGCCCCACGCTACGCCCACGCGTGCGCCCAGTGTGCAGGCCACGCCGCACGTGAACAACCCCCATCACCCAGCACAGGGCAGGGAAGGAGGGGCAGGGAGAAATCAACAAACTTCATTTTTAGATTTTAAAATTGACTGAGGGGCTGGAGCGATAGCGCGGCAGGTAGGGCGTTTGCCTTGCACGCGGCCGACCCGGGTTCGATTCCCAGCATCCCATATGGTCCCCTGAGCACCGCCCGGGGTAATTCCTGCAAAGCCAGGAGTGACCTCTGAGCACTGCTGGGTGTGACCCAAAAGAGAAAAAAAAAATTGACTGAGGTACCACGATTCACAACAGTGTTTAAGGGTCCTGTCATGTCATGGCCACCGGGAAAAACGAAGTCATGAAATGTGTTGACACATGGATGGCCACGGCAGGTGAAATGAGAGTGAAATGAGTCAGAGGGAGAGGGACAGGCCCAGAATGACTGGACGAGTTTGTGGAAGACAGAAACACAGAGTATGGGACGAACGGCCAAGGCCAGTAGGAGCAAGGCCGGGAGGGCTGGGCCACAGCTGGCAGCCTGCCTGCAGGGACGGCGGGGGACCACGAGGACAAAGAAAGATGGAAACGGTCACCCCGGACAAGAACTGCGTGCAGAAAGCAGGACAAGGGACTGACAGGGTAACCTTTCAGTGCCGGGACGCAACTCATAATGCCCAAAAGGGGGTGGGGGAGAGAGAGAGAGAGAGGGAGGGCGAGAGAAGCGTCTGCCAGAGGCAGGAAGGGGACGGCGGGAGGGACACTGGGGACACTGGTGCTGGGAGATCACCAAGGGACGAGTGTCGGACACTGCATGGCCGAAACCCCATCGCGACCAACTCTGTGACTGTGTATCTCGGGCGGTCCAATAAAGAGGGGGAAAGGGTCTGTTACACCCCCGGCCACAGTGCCCCTCCCATTCAACCCCACCGCACACTCGCACACCCCCCTCCCCACTGGGACACACACCCTCCAGTGAGCACCACTGGGCCACGTGAGGAACACCCTGGGAACGTCGGTCACAGGCCACCAGCCCGCAGGGCAAGCACCAGCTCCTCGACAAGCTTCGCGGCCTGAACACAGTCTCCCATTTTGCTCGCTCCACAGTGCTGACTGCTTGGGGTCCAGGAGGGGCCAGAGGAGGGGCCAGGGAGGACAGCAGGAAGGACGCTTGCCCCGCACGAGGCCGACCGGGTTCTACCCCTGACAGCCCACATGGTCCAGCAGTGATTTCTGAGCACAGAGCCAGGAGTCAGCCTCAGTGCCCCTGGGTGTGGCCCAAAGCCCAGGGAAAGAAAAGAAAAACCAGGAAGGGCCGGAGGAGAAGCGGCGCAGCGGCCGTGGGAGGTGACTCTAAACACGGCAGGGAGCAGCGTGTTTCCTCCCCTGCTCCCCCGGGACGGGGGCTGCTTTCCCAGCGTGACCAAGCATAGGTGCACACGCGTGCATCCTGTGTGCGCACACGTGGGAGTCAAAATCCACCCGCGAGCAAGATACAGTAGAACTGAAGTGCAAACACGGAAACTGGGGAGAGACGGAAGCAGGAGTGCCGGCCCAGAGACCGAGACTCGGCCACGCAGAGCCGGGAGGGAGCCGGCCCGCGGCACGGAAGCAGGGAGTGCCGGCCCGGAGGCCGAGACGCGGCCACGCAGAGCCGGGAGGGAGCTGGCCCGCAGCACAGCTGCCCGCTGGGGCCACGCAGGAGGCCGGGAGCTGCCCTGCCCCCCGCGGGAATCCCGCTCCTTTCTCCGAGGGGAAGGAGCCCGGGCGCGGGCTGTGGCAGGGGGGGAGCGACAGGGTCCCAGCCCCACATTTGCTGGCAGCTTCCCGACACGCCCCTTCTGTTCGGGGCATCCTAAGGTCTATCTCTAAGTTCCAAACTGAACAGTTAGGGGCCAGGGCGACAGCACAGCGGGGAGGGCGTCTGCCTTGCACACGGCCAACCCGGGTTCGATCCCCGGTATCCCATCGGGTCCCCAAAGCATCGCTGGGAGTGAGCCCTGGGTGCAGAGCCAGGAGCCAGCCCTGGGCAATGCTGCTGTGGCCCAAAAAGCAAAAGTACAGACTAAGTAACTAAGTAGACAGGTGAGTCCGGCTGTCGGGCCCGCACCCTACCGCGGCCTGCGCCCTCCCCCGGGCAGGCGGGGCAGCTGCCCCAGCCTCTCAGCACAGCACTGGGCCCGCCTGAGGGCCGCGTCCCAATTCTTCTCTCACTGAATTCTGGGCTATCCCCCGATGCTGGCCAGCGTCTGCCTGCTCCCAGAGGCCGGCTCCTGGGCGCCCACTGCAAAGTCAGCCGCTGGGGCAGAGGCCGGAAGCACCCAGGGACAGCCAGGGCCTCGCATCCCCACAACTTCCTCCACCCTCTGAGGGCGGCCCCAGGACCTTTGCTTTCACCTCTGCACTGCTTTTTCAAACGCTCCTGAGCTGAGGTTTCAGCTGGCATCTCGGCCCCTCGAGCCAGCCGTGTCCTGCTCCTGGGCCCGCCCTGAGCGCTCTCGTCCCGTCTGTCCGCACGGCTGCACACGCCGGGACTCCAGGCCGTGCTCCTGTGCCGCGGAGCTGCAGGGCACGCGGCGTCCAGAGCAGCTCAGGGCCGGGCCCGGGCTGGCGACTGCTGCCCGCGCCTGCCTGTGGCCCCTGGGACGGGCACTGCAGGTCTCTGAGGGTCTCTGGGGGTCTCTGCGGGTCTCTGTGGGGTCTCTGCAGGTCTCTGAGGGTCTCTGAGGGTCTCTGCGGGTCTCTGAGGGTCTCTGGGGGTCTCTGCGGGTCTCTGTGGGGTCTCTGCAGGTCTCTGAGGGTCTCTGAGGGTCTCTGTGGGTCTCTGCGGGTCTCTGCGGGTCTCTGAGGGTCTCTGCGGGTCTCTGCGGGTCTCTGAGGGTCTCTGCGGGTCTCTGTGGGTCTCTACGGGGTCTCTGCGGGGTCTCTGAGGGTCTCTGAGGGTCTCTGCGGGTCTCTGTGGGTCTCTGCGGGTCTCTGCGAGTCTCTGCGGGTCTCTGCGGGGGTCTCTGTGGGTCTTTGTGGGTCTCTGCGGGTCTCTGCGGGTCTCTGCAAGTCTCTGCGGGGTCTCTGAGGGTCTCTGCGGGTCTCTGAGGGTCTCTGCGGGTCTCTGTGGGTCTTTGTGGGTCTCTGCGGGTCTCTGCGGGTCTCTGCAAGTCTCTGCGGGGTCTCTGAGGGTCTCTGCGGGGTCTCTGCGGGGTCTCTGCGGGTCTCTATGGGTCTCTGCGGGGTCTCTGCGGGGTCTCTGCGGGTCTCTGCGGGGTCTCTGCGAGTCTCTGCGGGTCTCTATGGGTCTCTGCGGGTCTCTGCAGGGTCTCTGCGGGTCTCTATGGGTCTCTGCGGGGTCTCTGCAGGGTCTCTGCAGGGTCTCTGCGGGTCTCTGCGGATCTCTGCGGGTCTCTGCGGGGTCTCTGAGGGTCTCTGCGGGTCTCTGTGGGTCTCTGCGGGGTCTCTGCGGGGTCTCTGAGGGTCTCTGAGGGTCTCTGCGGGTCTCTGTGGGTCTCTGCGGGTCTCTGCGAGTCTCTGCGGGTCTCTGCGGGGGTCTCTGTGGGTCTTTGTGGGTCTCTGCGGGTCTCTGCAAGTCTCTGCGGGGTCTCTGAGGGTCTCTGCGGGGTCTCTGCGGGGTCTCTGCGGGTCTCTATGGGTCTCTGCGGGTCTCTGCGGGTCTCTATGGGTCTCTGCGGGGTCTCTGCGGGGTCTCTGCGGGTCTCTGCGGGGTCTCTGCGGGGTCTCTGCGGGTCTCTGCGGGTCTCTGTGGGTCTCTGCGGGTCTCTGCAGGGTCTCTGAGGGTCTCTGAGGGTCCCTGCGGGTCTCTGAGGGTCTCTGCAGGGTCTCTGAGGGTCTCTGCAGGGTCTCTGCAGGGTCTCTGTGGGTCTCTGCAGGGTCTCTGCAGGGTCTCTGTGGGTCTCTGAGGGTCTCTGCGGGTCTCTGCAGGGTCTCTGAGGGTCTCTGCAGGGTCTCTGCAGGGTCTCTGCGGGTCTCTGCGGGTCTCTGCGGGTCTCTGTGGGTCTCTGCGGCTGGAGGAAGCTCTGAGCCCCCCTCAGCCGTGTCTCCTGATCCCCGAGTCTGGTCGTGCCCGGGGCCAGACGTGGTGCTGGCGATCCAAGTCGGGCCAGCTGCTGGCCAGGCCAGCGCCCGACCTGCTGCTGAGTCACCCGGCCCGCCGGGCTCCGTCTACCTGGGCGTTCCTGTGCATCGCTGCTGCGTAACTCAATCAGGCTTCAGAACACCCAGTTCGGGTGGAAAGACACACAGAATCAGTCTCCTAACTCAGGGACTTCGATGCCAGGGTCTCAGAACTGACCTATCTGAAGAGCCCCCCGAGGGGCCGGAAACTCCCGGGACTCGCGGCCGTGGAGCACCGTCCTGCAGTCTGACACCTGGACACTGTCCTCTCTTTGTTGTGCAGAAACACTGAGCTTAGGAATGACTGCACTCAACATCGCTAAGGTCAGACACTCGCAAGTGGGTCACAGACACCGCTGTGGAAACGGAAAGAGCGAGGCCAGAGACACGGCACAGGAGGGAAGGGTCTGCCATGTACTCCGTCCCCGGCACCACACAGGGTCCGTCAAGCACTGCCAGGAGTGACACGCGCCCCCACCACGCACAGAGCCAGGAGAAAACCAGCGCATGCCTGGGTGTGGCTCCAAACACAGAAAGAAAGGGAAGGAGGGAGGGAGGGAGGGAGGGGAGGGGGGAGGAGAAAAGAAGGGAGGGAGGGAGGGTCATGCCTTTCATTTCAGAAGCACAATGTGATGACCATGTCGCCGGACCCCGTACCACACTGTTTCACTCTGGGCACCCCGAGCAGGGGGTGGGAGCCCACCCCGCCCCAAGGGACCCAGTCCCGGCAGCTGGAACCTCCCAGAACTCAGCGGCTGCCACGCTCACGGCCACTCTCCACACTCGGGCCGAGCCTCACCCACCAGTGAACCTATCACTGGGCCGCGCGGCTACATTTGCAGCCACGTGACTCCCTGCCACACACGCTACCCACACTCCAGGAGCAGCACCACATCTGGTGGAGCTCAGGGTAGGAGGCAACCGGTCATGGAGGGAGAATTCTTTTACAGATGCATAAAAGCACACAAGGCCCGACGTCTAACAACATGTCCGAGATCTCTTACAGAAGGGCTTAGTGGCCCCTGGTGGAATACAGCAATCCTCACCCTCTTTCCTCTAAGGAGACTTTTTTGTAGCATTTTCAGCGGTTTTTCAGAACAAACGATATAAAATATATTCCTTCGGTTCTGCTTTGGGGCAGGGGTCGGGGTCGGTATGGAAACACCCGAAATATGGTGGTGGGAAGGTGTCGTGGTGCTGGGATTGGTGTTCGAATAGTAAATGTAACCAAATGAACTACTTTATAAAAGAAAAAAAAAATCACGAAAAATAAACCAATCAATCAAAGCCCGGCGCCAGCGTGCACGCGGCTCACCTGGATGACCCTGTAGAAGTAGGCGTACTGCCGGGCCGTGTTCTTGTACTGGCTGAGGACGTCGTGCAGGGCCTGGGTGCACTGCAGGTAGCGGACTTCCTCTTCCTCAAAGTAGAGCGGGGTGTCGTACTCGCTGGGGAGGGTCTGGATGTAGGGCTGCCAGAAAGAGTTGGGGTTGGCGCGCTCACACAGCAGGTGGAAGGCCAGGGCAATGTTCCCCATGGCCTGAAGGATCCGGTCTTGCGAATACAAGGGCCCTGGGGAACGCAGAAGGGAGACGGTGAGTCCCGCACGCGCCGCGAGAGGCATCCGCGCAGCCGAGAAAAGCAAGTTCCGGACGTCACAAAGATGACGCGGAAAATCTAAAGTCACAGGCACAAAGGTCTGGCGACCCTCGACCACGTCCGACCCCAAGCACGGAAAGCAAGGGCCGGCTGGAAGGACGTTTCCCTCGTGAAGGAAAACGACCGACCCGCGCCACCAACGGGAATTTACAAAGTGCCGCCATCTGAGCTTTGCCTTCGACAAAGAGCCAGAAATTATTCTCACCCAACACTGAATTTTTAGCAGATTCAACAGTCATTAGCAATTTTCGTGGAACCCATAAAAATAATTCTTCTGCCTGGAGGAGGGGGGGGGTAGAAATAAGAAAATATTAGAATCATCAAAACAATTTACAATCTTCAAGTACATCTGTGGCCAGATACCCAATATACATTAAAAAAATTCTCAAGGCTGCATCTTACACACTTTGTTTCTAATTTTCAACGTATTTCAAATATAAGCACGCGTGCTCTCGCCAGGAGCAGGAACCTAGCTTAAAGTCTCGTTACAATAGAAATACTGGGTATGTTAACTGAGAAAACAGAGTCAATATAAAAATTTGAGGGGGCCGAGCATGACAGTACAGCGGCCAACCCAGGTTAGGTCCCTGGCGCCCCACCGGGCCCCCTGAGCCCCGCCAGGAGTGATCCCCAAGAGCAGAGCCTGGAGTAAGCCCCGAGCACCACTAACTGGGGCCCCAAACCAACGAAATAAATTTAAAAAAAATAAAATTTGAGATAGGGGCCAGAGCAATAGACGGGGGGAAGGGTTTGCCTTGCATGTGGCTGACCCAGGTTCAGCCCCCAGCATCCCATGCGGCCCCCCGAGCTCTGCCAGGAGTGATCCCTGAGCACAGAGCCAGGAGTAAACCCTGCACACTGCCGGGTACTGACCAAAAAAAAAAAACCTCCAGAAAAACAAAAAACCCAATCTTCTGGGGTAGCGCACTAAGCTGCCTGTCTGCCTGCCTAGACTTCTGTATTTTTAGGTTCTAGAACACAAAACGGAACCCAGACTCCCAGCACGAGTCCCCTCTGCCGGGGTGCGCTGCCCCGGGACTGGCCTCTCACGCTTTACAAACCATCAGAGCCTGGAGCGCGCGGGGCCACCAGACGCTCTGCGGGCGCTCCGGGTCCCAGACTACCACCAGGGCCACAAGCTCACGGGAGCACTTCGGGCACTGCCAGGCAGCCGTGCTGGGGAAGGGCCCCGTGGGGACAGAGCACAGCGGGGAGGGCACCGGCAGTGACCCCCGGGCCAGCCTCCTCTGGGAACTCCCTCCCAGCCCAGCCGCCGGCGGTGGGACAGCCGCCAACATCCCTCCCCCCAACAGCTGCCCCGACGTGACCCAAACCAGGAGGGGCTACATGCCAACTGACAGGAACACACTGCGAGAGACGCCCCCAAGACAGCCGTCCACACACGCGTGGGCTGCCCACGCAGGGAGGCGCTGGGCTCGCGGCTCCCTTCAGGAACGGCGGCCCATTTCCTCCACCCGCTGGAGGGAAGGGCACGCGGGGAGCTGCCGCCCTCAGCCCCCTCAGCAGCCCTCAGAGGTGCCGCCCTCAGTCTCTCTCAGCCGTGCTCAGCCACCCTAGCTGCCCTCAGCCACCCTCAACCACCCTCAGTCACCCTCAGTCACCCTCGACCACCCTCAGAGGCCCTCAGCCACCCTCAGAGGTTCCACCCTCCGTCTCTCTCAGCCGTCCACAGCCACCCGAAGCCACCCTCAGAGGCCCTCAGCCACCCTCAGCCACCCTCAGCCACCCTCAGCCACCCTCAGAGGCCCTCAGCCACCCTCAGAGGCCCTCAGCCACCCTCAGTCACCCTCAGCCGCCCTCAGCCACCCTCAGAGGCCCTCAGCCACCCTCAGCCACCCTCAGCTACCCTCAGTCACCCTCAGTCACCCTCAGCCACCCTCAGCTACCCTCAGTCACCCTCAGTCACCCTCAGTCACCCTCAGAGGCCCTCAGCCACCCTCAGAGGTTCCACTTCCGTCTCTCTCAGCCGTCCACAGCCACCCTCAGCCGCCCTCAGCCACCCTCAGCCACCCACAGTGACTCTCAGTCACCCTCAGCCACCCTCAGAGGCCCTCAGCCACCCTCAATCACCCTCAGCCACCCTAGCCACCCTCAGCCACCCTCAGCTATCCTCAGAGGCCACCAGCCACCCTCAGCCACCCTCAGTCAGCCTCAGTCACCCTCAGAGGTTCCACCTTCTGTCTCTCTCAGCCGTCCACAGCCACCCGCAGCCACTCTCAGCCACCCTCAGAGGCCACCAGCCACCCTCAGCCACCCTCAGCCACCAACAGTCGCCCTCAGCCACCCTCAGAGGCCCTCAGCCACCCTCAGTCACCCTCAGAGGCCCTCAGCCACCCTCAGTCACCCTCAGCCACCCTCAGCCACCCTCAGCCGCCCTCAACCACCCTCACCACCCTCAGAGGCCCTCAGTCACCCTCAGCCACCCTCAGAGGCCCTCAGTCACCCTCAGCTACCCTCAGAGGCCCTCAGTCACCCTCAGCCACCCTCAGAGGCCCTCAGTCACCCTCAGCCACCCTCAGTCACCCTCAGTCACCCTCAGCCGCCCTCAGCCACCCTCAGAGGCCCTCAGCCACCCTCAGCCACCCTCAGAGGCCCTCAGCCACCCTCAGCCACCCTCAGAGGCCCTCAGCCACCCTCAGAGGCCCTCAGTCACCCTCAGCCACCCTCAGAGGCCCTCAGTCACCCTCAGTCGCCCTCAGTCGCCCTCAGCCACCCTCAGAGGCCCTCAGTCACCCTCAGTCGCCCTCAGTCGCCCTCAGTCACCCTCAGTCACCCTCAGTCACCCTCAGTCGCCCTCAGCCACCCTCAGCCACCCTCAGTCACCCTCAGCCACCCTCAGTCACCCTCAGCCACCCTCAGTCACCCTCAGCCACCCTCAGTCACCCTCAGCCACCCTCAGCCACCCTCACCGCCCTCACCGCCCTCAGCCACCCTCAGCTACCCTTGGCGGCCCCGGCCGCCCTCTGCCCATCATGTCTGTGCCCACCACGGCAGCCCGGCGCGGCCGCTTCTCCTCCCACTGACAGCCCTGCCTGTCAGGGCCGCAGCTCACCTTGATGTCCCGCGTGGCTCGCAGGCCGAAGCCCTCCTCTTTGAAGTTGCCCATCTCAAAGCCCTCCACGGAGGCCCCGTTGTCGGAGGCCCATTTCAGGAGCTCGGGGAAGTAATCTTCTCTCTTCCCCTCGTAGGTGACCGACAGGCCTGCCGGGGCCGCGGGAGACGGTTACTCGGGCGCGCGACGAGAGAACGCGGGGCAGCCGGGCCCCGAGGGTTCCTGGGGTACTCCAGGTGCCCCTGCTCCCACAGCCCCCAGAGCCAGGCTCAGCACCCCACGGCCTGGCCCCAGAGCCAAGGCCTGTGACCCGGGCTGACACCGTCGCCACAGGGGACAGCCTCCAACCCCCCACGGGCAGCAGCTCTCTGCAGAAGCTCTGATTTCTGAAAGGAACACAGGGATGAAGGGCACAGTGCTGTGACGGGGAGCCCAGGGGAGGGAGGGAGCAGGGGACGGAGCCACCAGACTGGCCGCGGGCACGCGGGGCTCTCAGCAAGGGTCTGAAACGGTCAGGAGAACACACACAGACACACAGAGACGCACAGACACACACACACACCGATGCACAGGCACATAAACACACACAGACACACAGAGACACACAGACACACACACACACAGACACAGATGCACATGCACATAAACACACACAGACACACACACACACACAGACACAGATGCACATGCACATAAACACACACAGAGACACACACAGACACACACAGATGCACACAGACACACACAGATGCACACAGACACACAGCACATGCACCCAAACACAGACACACACTCTGTGGCTTGCAGGATTCTTAGCAAGAGCCTGAAAGGGTCGGTAGCATGAGAACAGGCACACACATGCACATAAACACACATGCGCACAGACACACAAACACAGATGCACACAGGCAGACATAGACACACAAGGAACACAGACACACACACAACACAGATACACACACACAGACACACACCCTGTGGCCCGCAGGGTTCTCAGCGCGCGCCTGAAACGGTGAGATGCTGAGGGTCCTCCCGCCCCTCCTCTCCCCTGCGGGACACGGCACGTGGTCGCCGTGGGAAGCCAAGCAGGTGCGCCTGGCCCAGAGGCGGCACCCTTGTCCCCAGCAAGTAGTAAGGGCCCGAGAGGCAGGGGACTCGCAGGGACTGGGGAGACAGCCCAGAAACGCTGTCACACACGGCCTGACCGCGGGGCGGGGGCGCGCGGGGCAGTTACCAGCCCCTCGACAGCAAGGCTGCGAAGGGGTGGCGAGGGCAGGCCCTGCACACCCCGCCTCACCCCTGTGCTCCCGGGACAGGCGGCCTCGGTGCCCACCCTCTCCCCGCGCGGCTGACCCTGCCCCGTCTCCGGGGCCCCCGTGCCCGGGCGCGCAGGGCGGGCACTGACCTTTCTGCTTCTTCCGGATCTTCTCCACCAGGGCGCGGATCTGCACGTACTCCTCCCACTCCTTGCCGGGGCCCGGCGCGGGGCTGCTGCACTCTGCAACGCAAAGCAGGCCGTGTCCAGGGGCGCGGGGGCGCGGGGAGGGCGCGGGGGGGGCGCAGGGAGGGCCGAGGGAGACTCACTCTGCAGGAGCTCCGTGGTCAGGCTCAGGGTCTCCTTCGGCGACACGCTCGCTGCAGCGCCGGTGCCCGATTTCTGCGTTTTCACGCGACTCTTCTTACCCATTTTCTGACTAGGGAAGGGGAGGCAGAGGGCGGGCGTCACCTTTCCCCGGCGCAGCCTCGAGGACGGGGCCCAGAGGAAACACAAGTGCCCCGCTCTGGCGCTCGGAGACCCTCGGGGAAGAACCCCCGGCACTGTGTAGTGACCGGCTCACCGTCCACACGAGAGGCCGCGCAGCTGCCGGCCCTGAGCAGCCCCCGGGACAGGGTCCGCAGGCGTGAGGCCGGCTCATCCCGGGCACCACGGCACCAGCCTGCCCCTGCCCAGACCCTCTGGAAGCCACAAGGACTCGCTGGGGCCAAATGGGGAGGCTGGGGTGGGGCCCCCTCCGCACCCCTGCCCCGCACCCCCAGGGGACTAAACCTGACCCTTGCCACCCCTGCAGGGAGAGCCTCTGAGCCGCGCGGGGCGTGGCCAGGCGAGACCCCCTTCTCAGGGAGGGGCCCTGCTTCCCACCCGCCCTCACCTCCAGGCACCCGAGACCTCCCAAGACCCCCAATCTGCAGGGTCCCCGGGCCAGAAGCTGCTGCTCCCAGATCAGAGGGGGCAGCGGCCCCAAGCCTGCAGGTGGCTCTGTGGGACCCCCGAAGGGGAGCCGCACCTCGGGGAGAGAGAAGGTCGACACTGGACTCCACGCCCCGTGCTCAGCCCCATCCGCTGACCCGGCCAAGGCGTCAGAAACACCCAGGCCAGCCTGGCCCACAGCCCACAGGGCGGCTGCCGCCGGGCCTCAGGGCCTCGCCCCCCGAACCTCAGAAACCCACCTCGCCGGGACACACAGCCAGGCCCCCACTCCGGCCCTAGAACTCATGCTCCAGCCCCAAAGCCCCCTACACACACACACACACACACACACACACACACACACACTCTACTCACACACACTCATACACACACACGCCACTCACTCATGCACACTCCACTCACACACACATTCCACTCACACACACATATACACTCTACTCACTCCACTCACACACCTGCTCACACATGCACACATACACTCACACACACTCCACTCATAAACTCCACTCATTCACACACTCTCCACTTACAAACACATCCTCACACATCCAAACTCACACACTCATTCACACATACACTCTCACACACGCACACGCACTCTCTCTCTCTCTCTCTCTTTCTCTACACATGCCCTAAGCCAGCTCCAAGGGTTCTCTAGATCTTATAGATCTTATTTCCATTTTGGGGGCCCCCCTCTGCCACTCCAGATCTCAGCGCACAGCCAGGCCCCTCGCAGGTGGCCTGAGCTGGCTGGGACCTCAGGGGATCATGTGACGCTTTTCCTGAAGCCTCTGCTCAAGGACCCACGTTCCCGTCCAGACAAGCACAGTGGGAAGATCCTGCCCCGGACAGCCGGGAGCAGAGCGCGCCAGGACCCAGGAGCCATTCCTTCCCGAGCCAGACTCACTGTCACCCTTTGTCCCCAAGCCAGGAAACAGCTGGCTTTTAGACCCGAGACACAGTGCAGAGGTCTCAGGGGCCGGCCCCCCCCAGACAGCAGAGAGCGCCTGCGCCCCGCCTGCGTGGTCTGTTTCGAGGCGTCCAGCGGCCACCAGCACAAAGGGGCGAGGAACGGTCCCAAGCGGCCCCTGCTTTCCCAAGCAGCCTGGCGCGCAGGGTCAGCTCCCTGGACAAGGCCCCCAGTTCGTGGACAGTGGGGCAGGGACAGGAGCCCACGGGGCCACGCCCATAGGGCTGTGAGCACAGAAGCCATGTGACAGCATCCCACAGGGCCTCGCCCACAGAGGGGCAGTGGCCACAGCACCCGGCCATGCGCCTCCAGCCTGGAACCCTGGGCCAGGCCCTGCGCTCGGGCTGGCTCTGCGCATCTTGGGCAGGGAGCCTGCCCAGTGCCCGGGACAACGCTGGGCACTGCTCGAGACAGGAAGGTCGAGACGGGAGAAGCCTCTCGAGGCGCAGCGCGGGGACGACGCTCACACCCCAGGAGCAGCAGCTGCAGAGGCGGCGGAGGGCAGCGGGACGGGAGGGGCCACAGCTCCGGCCCCGGGGACCAGCAGGAGCAGCCCCTGACTCAGCCCGGCAGCGAGACAAGATTCCCCAACGTCACGGGTTTGCAGTGGCTCCCTGCACTTCCCAGCTCCGGCTCAGAAATCTGTTATACACAAGCGATTAATTTTTAATGTGATTTCACCGAAAGTCTCGGCCTCAGTCCAAGTTTCAACAACTCTGTTTTTATTTTTATTATTATTTTTTTCCTTTTTGGGTCATACCTGGCGATGCACAGGGGTTAATCCTGGCTCTGCACTCAGGAATTACTCCTGGCGGTGCTCAGGGGACCATATGGGATGCTGGGAATCGAACCCGGGTCAGCCGAGTGCAAGGCAAACGCCCTCCCCGCTGTGCTATCGCTCCAGCCCCAAGTTTCAACAACTCTAATAGTCAAATAAGTACCCTGAAAATTCTTACTGCTCAGAAGGGTTTCGTGAAAAGTGTCAAGTTCCCACAGAGAACAAATATTTATACTTATTTTTTACATTTAATTTATATTAGAAAATGATAAAGATGTATTCATTAAACATATCTGTATATACATTCGGAATTAAGCCTGAAGTCACTTACGGCTGACAGATATTTACTGAATTACATTAGGGGAAATAAAGGCACTGAGGGGGAGGGCTAGCTAATGCTTAAGAGAGAATTTTCTTTTCTTTTCTTTTCTATTTTTTTCAATTGAGTCACCATGAGATAGAGCATTACACAATTGTTCATGACTGCGTTTCAGTCATACCATGTGCCAACACGCATCCCTCCACAAGTGTCATTTCCCGGCCCCAGTGTCCCCAGGTTCCCTCCCACCCCTTCAGGCCACCCCCTGCCCCGGCCTGCCTCTATGGCGGGCACCTCTCTTCTCTCGCTCTTTCTCATTGAGGCACTGTGCTTTGTGACACGGATGCCGAGAGGTTACCACCTATATCCCTCGGCCTGCTCTCGCCTCCGTTCTTGTCCAGAGTGATCATTTCCAACTAACATAGTCACAATGGGCCCTCCTGTGTCTTAACTACCCTCCACCTCCCCCACCGTTGACCGACCACTGACCAGTCCTCCTGGCCCATTTTCCCGGCCTTGGGTCTTAGTTTCATACTGTTTTCGTTTTGTCTTTTATGGCCCACAGATAAATGCAGTCACCCTGCACCTGTCCCTTTCCTTCGGACTCATTTCACTCAGCATGACCCTTTCCAAGTCTTAAGAGAGGATTTTCAATGGGGAAAATGACGTGGGATTGACCCACAAATGATCCCACAGGCAGAGGCTGCAGCCACGAGGAAGGGGGACCTGGGGTCTGCAGGACCAGGGGCGGCGGCTAACCCACACCCCCTCCGCGCCCCGCTGCCCTACAACCCACACGGCGCTCAAGCCGGGGCTCGGCAAATGCGCCCCGGAATGGCCAGGTCCCTGAGCGGCCCCCTCGGGAAAGGCACCGTCGCCAAGGCCCCTGTCACCCAGGGCACTGCAAAGGCATGTCACCTGTTGGGGCTGACAACTCCAAACGTTTTTGGCCAACTGAGCCCTTTACTGGAACCAAAAAAAAAGACTCCGCACGCCCCTGGAAATTTAGCTTTTGGTTTGGCCTTGTGGATCGTGTGGTGCCAGGGTCGGACTTAGGTCTCATGCATGTGTTTTAGCAATCGCCGGCCCCCAAATCTGCCACCTTTGGGTAAACACAAGGCATCTCCCTGCCCCCACCACTGTGAGAGGCCACCCCTGCCCCCCAGCTCCCACGATCCCCCTTGGGGACATCACCCACCGTGGGAGATACTGGGGAGGAGAAGGGGGGTGGGGGGAGCGGGGCAGGCGCGGGACAGGGCAGCCCTGCCTGGCTCACTCCACAGGGCAGCGAGGGCCGCAGCCGCAGGGGTATTCGTCCTTTTCCAAAATTCCAATGGAAAGGAGGCGCATTCTTCTTGCCTGACTTACTTGTTCAACTAAATACAACCAGAATCAACATTTTTGCTCACACGTTTGACAACGGATTCCGAGAGCTCAGGCCCAGCGTGTCTGTAGCTCCCAACACCGCCCCCCGCTCCTACCCCCATCCTGGCAGGAGGGTCCCCAGGGCTTCCTCCTGCTGCTACACCAGCTGGGGTGCACTGGTCGGCAGAGCTCGGTGTCCCCCCAACACCGTGCCGGCGGGGCCAGGGCCAGGACAGTGAGGAGTGGGGCTACACCCACAAACCAGGGCGCCCAGAGCATGTTTCTCCTTGGCGAGAATCTCACACTCACACCCCGCCAGTGTCAGTGGCTGATCCGCAAGGCCCGCCCCGACGCTGCCACCTTGAATGGCAGGAGGTGCCCGTGTGCCAAGAAGCCAGGGCAGGTGGGCAAGGAATGTGGACTTTGGGGGCACGAGTGATACAAGCAGGAAGGGCGTCTGCCTTGCACGCGCTGGCTGGTTCTAACCCCGCAGAGCTCACTCAGGCCCGCAAGGATGATCCCGAATGCAGAGCCAGGGCAGCCCTGAGCACTGTGTGGGTCTGACCCCGCCCCCCCCCCAAAAAAAGAGAATTTCACTGTAGCTCAGAAGCTGCCCAAGTACCAAGCTGAATGCATGTAAGATCATTCCAATCTTCACACACAACTGGGGCCAAAACATATGTGCATGTACTCACACATGTAGCACACATATGACATTATATAGATGCATACACTTGATATTTTAAAAGATACGGCTATTTCTTACTTTCTACCATGTTTTCTTTGCTATTTTCCCACAAATTTACACAACAAATTCTGAGATGCTTCAAGCATTTCTGATTGACTCTTCAAACGCGTAATAGTTTTAGTCATAAACTGCTCCTCAATTACATTGTAAATACACGCAAATTAAAATGAAGCTCCTATTTAAAGAAAGTTGAGGAGGGGGGAACTTTCCAAGGCAAAGCATTGTTCGGTATCATGAATAATCATTTCCTATTATATCTTTCCAAAAGAGAAATGTGGCGTGTGAAGGAACAGCTGTAACCTGTCAAGAAAAGACCTTCAAAGCCCGCACATTCCTCACTCAAGATCCTACAAACGCCTGGGGCGTGGGGCAGTGGGCCCGAAGACCCTTTGGGGCTATCTGCGGTCACCCTCCATGCGGCTGGGCGGGCCGAGCCTCCAGCAGGCAGCGGCAGAAGCAGCTGGGTTCTGGGGTGGCACCTGGGCAGCAGGCCTCTCGTCCACTGCCTGCGCCACCCGTGGGAAAATCCTCTCTCCCGCCCAGCCCGGCCCACTCTGCCTTGGACTGACCAGCCCCCACAGTTCCGGAGGCAGATCAGCGTCACTCCACGCCGCCCCCAAACCTTCTCCCCGCACCACGAGCCCCTTGGGACTTCTCGGAGTAAACAGAATAAACTTCACTTTACAAGCCTGCTCGTAGGCCAGCGGAAATCCTTCCCCTGTGCTCCAGGAAGGGGACTCCTGCCTTCCGGTTTTTTTGGTTTTGTTTTTGGGGCCACACCCAGCAATGCTCAGGAGTAACTCCCGGCTCTGAGCTCAGGGATCACTCCTGGTGGGCCATAGGGGATGCCGGGGAGGGAACCCAGGTGGGCCTCGAGCAAGGCAGGCGCGCTCCCTGCCATGCTAGCTCTCCGGCCCGGGGTTCCGCCTTCCTGGCCTCAGCTCAAGGAGACCTTAAGACGACACAGGAGGGGCCTGAGTGACTTAGCACAGCAGGGAGGGCGTTTGCCTTGCACGCGGCCAAACCGAGTTCAATCCCCGGCATCCCATACGGTCCCCCAAGCACCGCCAGGAGTAACCCCAGAACATCGCTGGGTGTGACCCAAAAGGCACAGGAGCACGGGAGTGTGGGGGACCGTCCTTCAGCAGAGCGTTCCGGGACAGCAGCGCGACACGTGCCCCACAGGCTTCAGGGTCCCCTGGACACACAGACGCCTCTGTGCTACTGGAAGCCCAACACAGGCGTTTCCCGCTAAAACCTGCCTCAACGGCTCCAACGGCACGACTGGCTCCCACCTGCGGTCCTCTGGCCCACCCCCAACACTCTCGTCTTCCCGCTGCTCGGATATTTACCCTCCCTGAAACTCAGCTAAGCCTTTCACACCGCGGGTGCGGGTTCGGAGTCTATTATGCCCACGGGCCAATGAAGCTTCGAGAAAGGTCAGAGAGGTGAGTTTGTGCACGATAACAGACTCACTGGGGGCCCATTAGCCCCCAGCACCGAGTCAGTAGCTAATTGTACTCGCACTCCGTAGGATATCTTGGATTCCGCTCAAAACCCACAGTTAGAAAAGTTCCCAAGGGGGTCCCTGTTATCTCTGATGTTCAACATACCAGTAGTCACTTACAGGAGCGAAAACACAGTGTGAAGAACTGAAATTATAGAACGACTTTCCTGGCCCTACAAATACAAAGAAGTGGCCTAGAGATTGTGCCCCGGATCAAAGGCCTATGCAAGTCACTTAGGTGACAAGTAGCAATGCTGAAGCATCCATCCTAGTTAGCCGGTGACGATCGTCCAGTCCTCAGCAATGTGCCATGGCAGGAGCAATTTTAATGATCCTTCAACACTAATCTCTACTCTCTCAACTGTGCTCTGCGGAAAACCAGGGACACTGAAGCCGCGAGCCCGCCCTGAGGCCTTCCGGCCAGTTAGCCAGAAGGCGTGCTCAGAGTTCTTCTGATACATTCTAAATCCTGTCCTGTAAAAAAAAATTAAAAAGTGGAGGGCACTGCGGAGGCCAGGCTGGTAGGTGGCCAAGAAGCCTGAGTATCAATGCTCTCTTGATAATTTTCCGTCCACTGAAGGGGCAAAGAAAGCGCTTCTCCCCGCCCCGTTCCTCTGCCCTCTCCTTCATCACGAGGGAGAACGACGACTAATCAAATCCCTCAGACCCTTTCAAAACCTACACCTCAGAGTCAAGACTTGATTTCTGCTGTTAGGCAAGAATGTCTGGACTTACCTTGATTATTAATTAACTTCTATCTGGAAATGATTCTGAGTTGTCTTTCCTTTGGTATTTAAATGTTAGAGTCATTTTAGGATTTTTTTTTTTTTTGGCCTGTTCAAATTTTATTCTGGCTGAGAATTATCAATACCAGTGGCTGGGCCACTAGTTTTATGTTGTTTATTTCCCAGACCTTGGAGTCTGCACAGTTAATTTCTGGCTTGAGTTACTGGGTGAATTTAACAACAAAAACCACACCTCCCAATCGTGCCAAATCAGGTCATTACATTTTGTTTCAACAAGACTACTAAGTGACTTTATACAAAAGTTTCAACCCCGCAGTAAAAATATTTATTGATGTTATTAGAAATTTATTTTCACTTTGAGATAAACATTACAAAATTAATACTTGCAGATCAAAATATTTAACATCACCAATGTTACAAATGCCTAAATGAAATAATACAAGAAAATCCAGGGGGCCGGAGCGATAGCACAGCGGGTAGGGCGTTTGCCTTGCACGCGGCCGACCCGGGTTCGATCCCCGGCATCCCATATGGTCCCCCAAGCACTGCCAGGAGTAATTCCTGAGTGCAAAGCCAGGAGTAACCCCTGAGCATCGCTGGGTGTGACCCAAAAAGCCAAAAAAAAAAAAAAAAAGAAAATCCAAAGTACAGAAGCTAATCTTTGCCAAATAAAGTGTACCTGTAAATGCAACAAGTGAAGACTAGGAAAAGAATTAAAAGCAAGAAACCCTTAGTTAATCCTTCACTGGTTAACTATGACTCTGGGTGAACTAATACCCAGTATAGACACTTATAAGTCACTGAGAGAAAAAGGGTGCAGAATAAATCAGAATATTCTTCACTGATAGGATAAAGGACCTGAACACAACGTGAACTCAGAGAGGGGGAATGAATAAAAGTGCCACTAAGCACTGGTGCCTAAGTAGAAGGAAGAATAAAGAAAAACAGGTGTTAAGAACTATTTCATGCCGAAGGACTAAAAAGTATCTGATGTAAGTGGGCCCAAGGAACAACCCCTGGCTTTGGGGCCAGAACTCGGGCACAAGAAGTAGTGAGACTGTCCTCCCTCCGCCATCAGACCTGGCTGCGAACAGCCAGGGACAAGCAGCCAACATCCTGAGACACGCCCTCCCAGTGAGAGACGTACCCATCGACGCAGGAGCTGAGAAAGGCTCAGAAACACCAGTTACTTTGCAAAAGCGACTCCAGATTAGCAAGAAGGAAAAAGGGAAATTGTAAATCGGCTGTAACACTTAGGTCTCGGAGCCCACCGGAGGAGAGTGGCAGGCAGGTGTCTGCAATGCCCATTCGCCGACACCACACTCCTCAGCAGCTCTGCACCTGCGTGCAATAATTATGCGCCACATATTTACTATGAGCCTCCACTCTATTGCTCTTCCCTCTAGCTGTCACCTTCCTCTTCCTCATCCTTCTCCCCAGCCATACACACGTTTCACTCAGGCTGTGGTCACCGGGGCTCGGGGCTTCCACAAAGTTTTCCAGTGCTTGAACTTTTTGTATTTGAGTACAAGCTCTCTGTCATCTCATTTCCCAGGGGCTCCTAAAGCGAGGGCTTGTCCGTCTTTCAGACTCGGCTGCTTTCCTCAGCACAGCAGAGATACCCAATGAGCCTTCCTTTCCTAGCCACCGCCTCACACGCGTTGCTCCAACTCGACAGAAACTTTCGTCTCTAGGGCACATGTGCAGAAAAGGGTTCTGAATCCTCCAGCTAACAACCCTGGGGGGTGGGGGGAAGCACGGGGAGCGACGTGCGCATAATGGGAAGGAGAAGCGAAGCCACAGGCGGCTCAAAGGTCCGGCCTAGAGTTACGTTTTGGACACTGGCGCACGATCCCGAATGCGGAAAGGAGGGCAGGCCTGAAAGGGAAGGAGCCGGGGCGGCCCGGGCTGTCTGGGGTTCCGATGAAAGGTTGTTCTGAAGCCGTCTGAGAGCCTGGCTTGGCAACCTACTTTCTCGAGCCAGAGAAAGGAGGTACCTTCGACTGCTGGACCGCCCCCAAAACATCCCTCCAGCAGCCCCCGGGAGGAACTGGGGCAGGCGGGCGGGGAGGGGCAGAGTCCCAAGGTTCAACCAAGACTCGCCAAACTTGGTGGCGAAGGTGGGAACAGCGCCCGATCGCGGGTCAACGGCACCCCCCGACCCACGGCACCCCCCCCCCCACCCACAGCGAGACAAATGGGTAGGGCAAACTGCGCTCCCCACCAGCAGCCGGAAGACCCCCTGCGAGACCCCCCAGGGCACAGCCGGGCTTTGAAACCCGGCGCGGTCACTCCCGGGGGAGGGTGCGGCCCGGTGCGCAGCGAGGCGGGGCGCCGGCCACGCGCCGCAGGGGCTCGGACCCGCGCACGTGGCCGCGCGGCCGCGCCGTCGCCCACGGGGCAGGCCCTCGGGGGGCTTCTTCCACGCACGGCCAGCCTCCCTCCCTCCCTCCCCGCGGCCCTGGGCCGCGCTCCGGTGTCGGAGGCATCGCCGCCCCCGCCGGCAGCAGCAAAGCCACAGCCTGCGCGTGTCGGCGCGCCGCGGGGGTGCGCCCCCCGCCCCCTGCAGCCAACGGCGGCCGCCGCGGAGCCGCGCCGGGGACCCCCGGGGCAGCGCGGGTCCCCGCGGAGGGAGAGTTTCCTGCCCGCACCACCAACTCCAAAGCTCCGGCTGCCTCTCCCCAGCAGGGCACGGCGCGGGTGGAAGGTGGCCAGGGCGCGTGGGAAGAAAGATGACCTATTTCCAACGACTGTTTTTATCCCGGGAAAGTGGGGGGGGGGGGCGGCAGGGGCTGGCTGGAGGGGAAGCCGAGCCCCGCCGGGGCCGGGGCCCGCGAGGGAGGAAGGAAGGAAGCGGGCCGGGGCCGGCCGCACGCACAGCCGGGGCGCGGGCGCGGGGCGCGGGGCGCGGGGCGCGGGCCGGCCTCGCCCGGGGGCGCCGCGGGCTCGGGCGCCGCCTGCACCTGCCGCCACCCCGGGGGCGGGCGCCGCGCGCGGGCGCCGGGCAGGGCCCCGGGGCAGAGGCCAAGCGGCGCCCCGGCCCCGGCCCGCACCCGCCCTCCCGGCGCAGGCCCCGGGCCGCAGCCCGGCCCGCCGCGAACCCCGCCCCGCCTCGGCTCGGGCCCGGGGCTCGGCCGGGGGGCGCCGGGCGAGGCGGGGGCGGCCGGCCAGCGCTCGGGGGCCGGGCACGAGTGCGCCCCGAGGGCTGCGGGCGGCGCGCGCGCTCGGGCCGCCGCCGGCACTCACCTGCCCGCTAGCACCTTCGCGCTGCGGCGGCGGCGGCGCCACACTCCGGCCCGGACCCCACCGTCCGCCTCAACCAAGCCCAGGCGCCGGCGGCGGCGGCGGCGGCGGCGGCGGCTGCCGGACGGGAGGGGCTGGACGGCGGCCTGAGACGGCCCCGCCGCCGCGGCCCAACCCCGCGCCGCCCGCCCCCGGGCCCCGCCCCCCTGCCGCCGCCGCCGCCGCCCATTGGCCCGCGGCTCGGGCGCAGGGCCGCGGCCACGCCCCTCCGCCAGCCGCCGTTCCGCTCGGCTTCCTCCCCGCTGATTGGGCCGGCGGGCCCGGAGCGGCCGGCTCGGCCCCCGCCAGCTTGAGGACTCTGATTGGCGGAGCGGCGCCCAGGCCCGAGTTTGGATTGGAGAACGGAAGCCACCCCGCTCCCGCCCCGCGCCCCGCCTCCCGCGGCCCTATTCCGTTAGCAGGTTCGGTTGCTTCCGAATTCCTTCTCGCCCCGGGGAGGGTGGGGCGCCTGGCCGGCCCCGCCTCCCGCGCGCGGCGGCCGCTGATCGCGAGGCGGGGCTCTGAGGAGACGGGCCGCCCCTTCCGCTGTTGCGGGCTCTACTTTCTTCTGATTGGTCAAGACGCGCCCCCTACCGCCGTCGCTCATTTCCGTCACCGACGCAGCTTGATGACGTAAGCCCCCGACATTCCACGTCCAAGATGGCCGCAGTAGGCAAGGAGCGACGTCGCTAAGAGGCTTACCTGAGAGGAAGGGTGAGTGTCTGACTGACCGTGGGCTGTGCTGCCTCTCTCCTGCGCTCCTGGAGGCCGGGGTAGGGTGCGGGCCTCGGGCTGCAGGCCGGCGGGGTCTCTTCCGGTCTTCCGCCTCGCGCTGGCCCGCCCCCCGCCCCCCCGCGGTCTAGGTGGAAGTTAGCGGCAGTGGCGGGATGCGCGGCGGGCGCGGCGCCTGACTGGGTCCGTGAGGCCGTTTTCGCGGGAGCGGGACAGGCGGGGGCGCAGCGGCGTAGGACGGAGACGCGGTGCGGGGCCCTCGGGAACGGTGGTCGGTGTCTGAGGGCACTTGGGGGCCGGTGGTCGGTGTCTGAGGGCACTTGGGGGCCGGTGGTCGGTGTCTGAGGGCACTTGGGGGCCGGTGGTCGGTGTCTGAGGGCACTTGGGGGCCGGTGGTCGGTGTCTGAGGGCACTTGGGGGCCGGTGGTCGGTGTCTGAGGGCATTTGGGGGCCGGTGGTCGGTGCCTGGGGGCATTTGGGGCCGGTGGTCGGTGCCTGGGGGCATTTGGGACCGGTGGTCGGTGTCTGGGGGCATTTGGGGTCGGTTTCTGAGGACACTTGGGGTCGGTGGTCGGTGCCTGAGGGCATTTGGGGGGGACGATGGTCGGTGTCTGAGGGCATTGGGGGGGCGGCGGGCGGTGTCTGAGGGCATTGGGGGGGCGGCGGGCGGTGTCTGAGGGCAATTGGGGGGGCGGCGGGTGGTGTCTGAGGGCATTGGGGGGGCGGCGGGCGGTACCTGAGGGCATTTGGGGGGGACGATGGTCGGTGTCTGAGGGCATTGGGGGGGCGGCGGGCGGTGTCTGAGGGCAATTGGGGGGGCGGCGGGCGGTGTCTGAGGGCATTGGGGGGCGGCGGGCGGTGTCTGAGGGCATTGGGGGGGCGGCGGGCGGTGTCTGAGGGCAATTGGGGGGGCGGCGGGCGGTGTCTGAGGGCATTGGGGGGGCGGCGGGCGGTACCTGAGGGCATTTGGGGGGGACGATGGTCGGTGTCTGAGGGCATTGGGGGGGCAGCGGGCGGTACCTGAGGGCATTGGGGGGGCGGTGTCTGAGGGCATTTGGGGGCCATGGTCGGTGCCTGAGGGCATTTGGGGGGGACGATGGTCGGTGTCTGAGGGCATTTGGGGGGGCGGCGGGCGGTGTCTGAGGGCATTTGGGAGGCGGTGGTCGGTGCCTGAGGGCATTTGGGGGGCCGGTGGTCGGTGTCTGGGGGCATTTGAGGCCAGTGGTCGGTGTCTGAGGGCATTGGGGGGGCGGCGGGCGGTACCTGAGGTCAGGCATGGGGGGGCGGCGGGTGGTGTCTGAGGGCATTGGGGGGGCTGCGGGCGGTGTCTGAAGGCATTGGGGGGGCTGCGGGCGGTACCTGAGGGCATTGGGGGGGCGGCGGGCGGTGTCTGAGGGCATTGGGGGGGCTGCGGGCGGTACCTGAGGGCATTTGGGGGGGCGGCGGGCGGTGTCTGAGGGCATTGGGGGGGCTGCGGGCGGTACCTGAGGGCATTGGGGGGCGGCGGGCGGTACCTGAGGGCATTTGGGGGGGCGGCGGGCGGTGTCTGAGGGCATTGGGGGGGCTGCGGGCGGTACCTGAGGGCATTGGGGGGCGGCGGGCGGTACCTGAGGGCATTTGGGGGGGGCGGCGGGCGGTGTCTGAGGGCATTGGGGGGGCTGCGGGCGGTACCTGAGGGCATGGGGGGGCGGGCGGTGTCTGAGGGCATTTGGGGGGGCTGCGGGCGGTGCCTGAGGGCACTGCGGGGCCGTGGTCTTGCCTGAGGACATTTGGGGGCCGTGGTCGGTGTCTGGGGGTATTTGTCCCGTTCACGGTGTGAGCAGCACCCGGTGTAGCTCAGGGTCACTCCACACTCGGCACTCAGGGGTCATCCGGTGGATCCGTCCTTCCTTCCTCTCCTCCTCCTCCCTCCTCCCCCCTCCCTCCTTCCTTCCCTTCTCCCTTCCCACTTCCTTCCCTTCCTCCTTCCCTCCTTCCCTCCTTCCCTCCTTCCCTCGTGGCTTGGGCATCTTGCCGGCGCCTGGGACCGGATCCCAGTCAGCCGCGTCTGTAAGGCAAGCACCCTGCCCGCTGTGCTGTCCCTCCAGACCCCCTGTTTCTCAGTTAGTCTTGCCCCTAAGTGTCAGAATTACCCAGGTTTGTTCCACACCTTTGTTGTTGTTGTTGTTGTTGTTGTTGTTGTTACTGCCACAGGTGTTCAATGTCAGGGTTTTCCTCAGTCTCATTTTTTATTATACCGATATAATATGTTAGGTGGCTTGTAATCCCAAAGTGGATGTGTGTAAAGCGTGTTCCATGTTAAAAATATAATTTGAGGGCCAGAGCGATAGCACAGCGGGTAGGGCGTTTGCCTTGCACGCGGCCGACCCGGGTTCGATCCCCGGCATCCCATATGGTCCCCCAAGCACTGCCAGGAGTAATTCCTGAGTGCAAAGCCAGGAGTTACCCCTGAGCATCGCTGGGTGTGACCCAAAAAGCAAAATAATAATAATAATAATAATAATAATAATTTGAATCAATAATAGGCAGTGAAGCAATTTTATCCTACTAGACTCTAAAACTTAGAAATAATAGCCTCCATTTTAAAGGCCATTTCTAGGGGCTGGAGCAATAGCACAGTGGGTAGGGCATTTGCCACGCACGAGGCCGACCTGAGTTAGATCCCCAGCATCCCATATGGTCACCCGAGCACTGCCAGGAGTAACCTCTGTGCATCGCCCGGTGTGACCCCAAAAGCAAAGAGTTAATAAATAATAAAGGCCATTTCTAAAGTTCAGTGTCATAAAGGGGAAAATGGCTCATAATTTTGGCCTGCAAAGTGAACTGGCTTATTTCAGTCACTGAGTGTCTAGGAAGAAGAAAATACTTTTTGTGTTTTCTTTAAGGCTGGGGAAGGACAAAATCAGGATGAGACAGAGTCTTTTAAAAAAAAAAAGTCACATTCAATTAAATCTAATTAACATTTTATACCAAGAAATTATATACAACAACATTGGCAGGTAAGAGTAAGAGTGCAGAATCATTCATAGCTTTTGAGAAATGTCTCCTGACATTTCTGACAGGCATCTGGAAAGTTCTTTCTTGGCCGTGAGTTGACTCCTAGATGCCATACCTGTTAGTGATCTATTTTAGGATCTTGTTGGCAGGAGAGAGTTTGTGACTGACTCTCAGACCAGCCAAGCATCGTTTTTTGAACCGTTAGGTGAGTGGCTAGAGAGATCAGACAGCCAGTAGGATGCTTGCCTTGCGTGTTGCCAGCCTGAGTCTGATTCCCCGTACCCATCTGGTTCCTCTGAGCCCAGCCAGAAGTGATCCATGAGCTCAGAGCCAGGAGTAAGCCCTGAGCACTGCAGATACAAACTCCCCACTGCCCCCCCCGGCCAAAAATGAAAAGATTATTGTATTGCTGTATAGAGATACTGAATGAGAAGAAATTAAGATGATAGTTCCATTTGCAATTTGGTTCAAATTAAATACCTAGGAATTAGTAAAGGAGATGAGGGGGCTAGAAAGATAGTGCAGTGGGTAAGGCATCCCCAGTATCCCATACAGCCCCTCAAGTACTGTCAGGAGTAATTCCTGAGAATTACTGGGAGCAGAGCTGGGCGTAACCCCTGAGCACTGCCAAGGTGGCTCAAAAACCAAAAAAAAATTAAAAGATTAAAGACCTATGTAGTAGAAACTATAAGATATGGTTAAAAGACATTGATAAGACACTAGGAGACATTCCATGTCCATGAAATGGAAAATCTTATATAGTCAAAAATGTCTATTTTACCAAAAGCATTATGTTTAATAAAATCCCAAGCAAAGGTCCAACGATATTTTATAAGGAATTGGGGGGGAGGGGGTTAAGCTGAGATTTCTATGGGAAAGACCTTAAATAACTTTGTCAATCCTGAGTAAGAAAAAGAAAGATGGAGACATCATATTACCTGACTTCAAACTGAATTATAAACTGACAATACTTAAAACTGTGGTGTGGAACTAAAAATAAACACAACAATCTAGAATCGAAAATAAAAGGCTCAAAAATAGAACCACACATTATGTTTCATTTACACAGTGAAATTTTGTTCTGTCATCCCATTGCTCATCAGTTTGTTCAAGCGGGCACCAGTAATGTCTCTTATCATGAGACTTAATTGTTACTGTTTTTGGCATACCGAATACGCCACAGGTAGCTTGCCAGGCTCTGCTGTGCGGGTGCGATATGTTGGTAGCTTGCCGGGCTCTCCGAGAGGGGCAGAGGAATCGAACACAGGCCACAAAATTTTGTTCAGTCATAAAAAATGAAATTTTCCAATTCACAGCAAATTGGAGCTTGATAGGGTTATATGACGCAAAATAAGATGGAGAATTGTAACTATTGGGTGATTTTTACCCATGTGTACAATGTAAGGATACAAAAATTGATGAAGAAACAAATTTTTAAAAAAATAGTGGATGTTGACAATAAAACTGTTACCTGAGGGAGAGGTATAAAAAAGAAATCACTATATCACTGTCATCCGGTTGATCATGATTTGTACAAGCAGGCACCAGTAACGTCCCCATTCGTCCTAGCCCTGAAATTTTAGCAGCCTCTCTTTACTCGTTCTTCCCAGCGGTGCCGCATTGAAGGCTTTTTCAGGGTAAGGGGAATGAGATCCATCGTTGTTAATGTATTTGGCATATCAAATATGCCACAGAGAGCTTGCCAGCCCTGCTGTGCGGGCAGGAGGCTCTCGGTACCTTGCCAGGTTCTCCGAGAGGGAGAACTAGGCTATAAGAGGTCATGTGGCCGATTTCGAGAGCTTTGTCTTATGGTCTCTGGATCTTGGCTGTTGATGGAATTACACACCACCAGAGGCAGTTTGTGGGTGTGGCTGCCAAGCTACTGGAAAACTGGGTGGAGGAGGTCCAGTCCGCATCTGAGCAGGCTTGGAGATCTCAGCCCCGGGTCCCACACACCTGGCTTCCATTTTTTTTAAATCTCAGTATTGTGTTTCTTTTTACAAAGCAGGTACACAGAGTACATTTTGTTTCAGTTCTTAGATTGGTTGTGCTGGGGGTAGGAGGCTTTGGACTTGAGCTTGCATAGACTTCTTAGGACACCTGAATAGTATCTATCCTAAAACACAAGAGAAGACTTGGGATGTGGTCCACCTGGATAGATTTAGATCCACTCACATTACGAAACCAAAATGTTGTTTCGGTGTATGGGGACAGCCTGAAGTCAATACAGAGACCTGGACAGTAGTTTGTTCATATCCACTGTAAATATGCAGAGGTATGTTTCTCAGAGAATAAAACACTCAGAGCCACAAGACGTACAAAACAACTGAAGGAAGAGGCCAGAACTAACAAGATGTCGGTTTGCTGGGAAACAGTAAATTTACCAAAACTTAGCTGTTAGTCTTTAAGATGAAGATACATGACTTGATGAAAATGATTCTGGGGTGTAATGTTGTGTTTCTGAAACTGAAGTGGCGGCCAAGGGAGGAAAGACAGCAAGTGTGGAGTTTAAAGACAAGCGTGACTGTCATTTTCTTGGTTTGTGAATAGAGCAAGTTAGTGCACCTCTTGGACTCCATTTTCTTTGTGAAGATCCGTGAGGATCAAAAACCAGAACATGTAGGCGTGAAACATACCGGTATGAACGTGTAGGTGTGGAACATACTGGTGTGGCCAACTTGGAGCTGAACATAGCACCCTCGGTGCTCCCGCGTGCTTGCTGCACACCTTGGGAAGATGATTTTCCAAGAGGATTGCTAAGATGCAGCGGGTACTGCAACACAACAGATGTGTTGGGGAAATGGGGATGTTTCTCTGTTCTGAAGGAGCATGTAAAACTTCCTTCAGATGATTGAAAGGCAGTCAGTGGCTAAGAGAAGGGTATTTTCCGGAGCAATTATGGGTGATAGGTGCAATTATTGGATGATAGATTCATTCATCCATCATTCTGTACCAGATCTCAGAGACGGGCAGAACAAATAAGAATCAGTTCTTGTCATAATACAGGACTTAGGTGAGCTCAACAATGCTAGTCTACTTTGTAAGTTACTCGGGTTCCATAGTCCTTAAATGTGACCAAATGAAAGCAAGTTAGTAAGCAAATATTAATGTCTTTCACAGAAATTTCTGTACTGAGGGAGAGAACTGAGTGATAACTTGCTCTGATTTCCAACTTGTGAGTATCCGTGAGTATCCATACTTGACCTTCTGAAAAACAGTCTTCTGTCATGTACGGTGATGTATGTGAAGCACATTCCCGAAATGTTGCTAACATGCCTTGACAGGTTGCTTGTTTGTGGGGAGATTTTTGTTTTGTGGAGCTCATGAACTCCTGGCTATTTGCAGTAATCAGAAGCTACTAATGGGGAAAAATCTAACTTTAGGATATTGTGGGGAAAAAATAAAGAGGAGTATGAAAGGGTAACTGAAGTAAACTTTCAAGGAGAGGAATGATTGAGAGAGAAAGTGTGTCTCAACCTTTTACGGACTGTGACGCTCTCCCCTCACTCGTTTCCTTCTTTGTGTCCAGGTCCCGTGCCCTGGCTACTTCTTGGCTCTCTAGTTTCCAGTCGGATTTAAATGAATTTCACCTGGGGCCCCCTTGTACTGTCCTAGGGGCACACTGGAGGCCATATTATGGCCCCCGTTGAGAAATACTGGATTAAAGGATGTTGTTATATTTACATATACGGGGACGTTTTTTGTTCTTTCTGCTCTGAATTATGCTAGGTAATCTTGGGATCAGCCAGATAAACATGCATTTGTGATTTATCCTCTGGAGCTAGAGCCTTTTCCCTTTTTATTTTGTGAGTTTTTCCTCTTTTCTGCCCCTTTCCTGGCAACTGGCCTGTCATTATACTTTCAGAGAACACCGAAACTGTCTTTTAGGATCCAGCTCTTTTTCCTTCACTCAAACTTGCCTTTCCCTTCTACCTTAGATGAAGGATTTACTTAATTAGCCTCGGTTGATTTAACCCCTTGTTCAGCCTACTCTAGTGACTCCTTCCACCTAGCATAGACATCCTTCACTCAACTCTCCTTTCTCCTGGGGGAAAAATGAGTGATTGTCTCGTAGCCTTTTCATGCTTGAACACCCCTATAAGCTTTTCAGTAAAATCTTCTGCTTACATCTATGTGTGTGTCTGCTTATTTGAGACACAATTCCTATACCAAACCAATATCTCAAAGTGGACAAGTCTAGTCTAGTATTCAAACTGGTGTGTGCATTAAGTGTGTCATAACCAATTCTAGTAGCTTTCCTCAATCCTGCCTGTGTTCACATTTCGAAAGCATCTGTCACTTGGTCTACACTCTGGCTTAAAACTGCCATTCTCCTCAGTTTGGAGGTGAGAGAGGACCCCCACCCAGCAGTACTCAGGGGCTGCTCCTAGCTTGGTACTACAAAGTCACTCCCAGTGGTTCCTGGCTACCATGCGGTGGCAGAACCCTGATTTCTTATGCAGTTCCAGGCTTCTGGTTTCGTATTTTCTTGACACTCTGCTCCTTTCCATTCTGGCTTCCGCATGTTCTTCACACTGTGCGAGGCCTGTGCTTGTCTCATGTTTAGCCGTCTATTCCCAACCCCAAGCTCTTGTCAGTTCTGTATAGGGCCAGATTTCATCTGCGGTGAAAACTTCTGGGGCATTGGATGTGTCGTGCTTCACAAGTGGCAGGCTCACCTGATGAAAATTCATAAGCCATAGATTTTAAATTGAGCATTTGGCTTTCCGCGTGCTGTTAGGTATTAGAGATGGTTTTGCTTTTGACAGGTACACCCACAAAGAAACAAGTAGGCCTGGTGCTGAGAGATTCCAATCTAGAAGGACTGCAGTGCTTCTGGCTTGCTAGGTAGTCAAGTCTGATTTCTTTCCCCAACTTATTTGGGGGGTGCATTTAGGCCATGCTTAGGGGACCCTGCAGTACTGGAGATGGAACCTTTCTACTAAAGAAAGAAATTTGAAAACCACCACTGGTTAAAATACTTCAGTGATGAATGTTGCATGCCAGGTCCTCGGGTGAAGGCTCAAATCCCAGGGCTAGACCTTAAGGAGAAACCGGTGTTGCAGTGTCGGAGTCACTGCCAGTACCTGCCCTCCTCCGCTATTGCTGTTGTTTAACAAAAGTTCTTTCTAAACAGTCCTGGACCCTACATGGCGCTTTTCTATGCTAAGACTCATTTCTATGCTAAGAGGGAACGGTAAAGGAAAAAAGTAGTAACTTAGAGCAAGAAACTGGCCAAGGGGCTAGAAAGATAGGAGGTACAGCAGAGAGGGCGCTTTGGTTTGTACACCGCCTAGTCCTGCCAGCAGTGACCCCTGAACACAAAACTAGGAGCAAACCCCTAGCACTGCTGAGTATCACCCCAAAAGCGTGAAAAAGGAAGGATGGAATCGGCCCATCCCAGCTTGGCCAGTGTAAACAGAGAAGCCTGGTCACTCCCCCAGAGCAGGGGCCCTGTGCATGACGACACCTGACCTCTCGTTCCCCAAACTCCAGCCTGTTCAGCCCAACTCTAGAGGCGCTGTCATCTTCCTGGGACCCTTCACAGTTGGCAAGATCTTGAAAAACAAGGGAATCTGGTGCACCTTAGAAGGTGCTAAGGACTATAGTGCCTAATACTGTGCAGTGTCTGGATTAGATCCTGGAGTGAAAGGGACTGAGAGAAAAGCTCAGAATCCAGGTCAAGGCTGTAATTTACTCAGCAGTGTGCCAGAATTCATCTCTTGGCTTTGGTAGCTGTACAACAGTTCCAGGAGTTTAACATCAGGTTTGCTGAATGAATGATGTGCAGAAATTCTTTACACCACCATCCCCACACTATTTAGAGAGCTACAGTTATTTTATTTTTTGTTGGTTGTTTGTTTGGGGGCCAGACCTGGTGGTGCTCAGAGCTTGCTCCTGGCTCTCCACTCAGGAGTCACTCCCAGATAGCTCAGGGAGCCATGTGGGGTGCTGGGGATCCAACCTGCATCATCTGTATGCAAGGCAAGAGCCCTGCCCTCTGTGCTGTCTCACCAGCCCCTGCTACGGTTATTTTAAAGTGAAAGTGTGGGGCCAGGGCAGTTTCTCAAAGGACTGAAGCGCATGTTTTATGGGAGGCCTTGGTTTGTCCCTGGCCCTGGACACTACCACTGGGGGCGAATTCTAGTATTCTGGAGCCCTGAGCTAGGAGGAGGCCCCAAATACCTATTTGATTTGTAGGTATGACCCCAGAATCGAAAGTGAGAATAATGAGTCAAATGAAAGATATTCTGATCTGTATAAAAGGTGCCCTTATAGAAGTCATTTTCCTGTACAGATGGAGCCTTTCCATCCTGTTCTTCCCCACTTCCCTATAGGTAACTATTTTCCCTTAGTTGGGTTGGGGGTGGAGTCCTGCAGAGGGAGAAATTATTAACTACTTGCATTTAATGTGGCGTCCATGAACTGGTCAGCCGTTGCCCAGTCATTCTGAAGCGTAGATGCATTCAGGAAGGCTCCTTTTCTCTGGGTGCTTCGTTCTTCTGGGGCAGGAAATGAGATTCCCTTTCTCGCGCTCAGCGCTGCTGCACATAACCTCCCAGCAGAGGTGAAGTGGCCCCCCTGAAAGGCTAGACGACCTGGGGTGGCCTTGGCGCCAGAGCCTGGGCGGCAGACAGCAACTTGTTCGCTACAGAGAGACTAATCTTGGTGCCACCACCCCTGCAACCTTACTGCTGCCCTGTTTGGAAATCCTGCTCTCGTCTCAGCCCCGAGTTGAGGTGTTCTGGCGGCCTCCCATTCAGAGGCCTTCTGTTTCCTCTTTCCTCAGTGGAGCGTCTTTTGGAGCCTCTCCTTACACTGAAGGGGAGGATGAGGAGACAAGCAGCTGAAAGGACTCTAGCCTCCGCAGCTCCCCCCAGATCATTACACCTGTCCTCATTTCTGTTACTCACATCTGTGACTTGCGCTGATGTGGCTTTATCCAGTCTGGTCCCTTTTTTTTGTGGGGGGCGGGAGGGAGGGATTGTTTTAGGGCCACACCTGGTGGTGCTTGGATTACTCCTGGCTCTGCACTTGAAAATTATTCCTGGCAGGGCTCAGCGGGCCATATGGAATGCCTGGGATCAAACCCAGGTCGGCCACATGCAAGGCAAGACCTTACCCACTGTACTTTCCCTCGGGTCCCCATCTGGTGCCTTATTGTAAGAGGAAGTGTCTACGTGGAATTAAGAAAACTAGAAAGTGGAACATAAGCTTTTTCAGAGGGGGAGGGACGAGCCTGGGATTTCCAGAAGAACAAGAGTCCAGACCAGCACAAGGGAACTGAGCCCAGGGAAGAAAGAAAGAAAGGAACAGGGGCTAGAGCGATAGCACAGCAGGTAGGACGTTTGCCTTGCACACAGCCAACCCGGGTTCTATTCCCAGCATCCCATCTGGTCCTCTGAGCACTGCCAGGGGTGATTCCTGAGTGCAGAACCAGGAGTAATCCCTGTGCGTTGCCAGTTGTGACCCAAAAAGCAAAAAAAAAAAAAAAGAAACGAAAGAAAAGAACGTCAAACTTCTTGTTTAATTTCTCAAAACTGTGCTAACGCTTCAGACTCCTGAGAGGGCGGAAATACTTTTCCTTTTCAAACTATCCAGGAAAGTGGGCTCAAAGAACTGCGAGTCAAGTCTGGGTTTAGTTGCCTTGCGGGTGAGCCCAGGCCCTCACTGCCGCCCAGTCTTCTTTCCAGGGCAAGGTTTGGTTCCAAATCAGTGATGCTGCAATCACAGCTCGTCTGTGCTGGTCATATTTGCTTACTGTGGGGTGCCCCTTCCTCTAACGCCACTGTTGCCTCTCTTTCTCCTAGGAGTTTAAGAGTTTCTGAGCATCTTTTGGAAAGAACAAAACTACTTCAATAAATGAAGGAGAATAAGGAAAATTCAAGCCCTTCAGTGACTTCAGCAAACCTGGACCACACAAAACCATGTTGGTACTGGGATAAGAAAGACTTGGCTCACACACCCTCGCAACTAGAAGGACTCGATCCGGCCACCGAGGCCCGGTACCGCCGAGAGGGGGCGCGCTTCATCTTCGATGTGGGCACACGTCTGGGACTGTATCCTGCCTCGAGTAGGGTCCCCACCCTGGGGCCGTCAGCTCGCTCTGTGCAGCAGCAGCTGTCCTCACGTGGCTCGGACTGGCTCTGTCGGTTAGGCTTGGCCGGCCATTTCTTGGGTTTTCTTTTTCCTGATTGACATTTAATTCTGTCGACTTAGGGATATCACACAGGTGGTGGAGGCCCCGGGGTCTAAACTCAGCACTGTGCACCTCCACCACCAACACAGCCAACATCCCGTGCCTTTAAGGCTGTAAATAAAAGAACGGGTGAGTGTAAAGGCATAGCGTTGAGGGGATGGCCGTGCAGAGGAAAGAGCAGGGGTTGGTCGCAGGCGAAGGCCACAGAGGGGGCAGCCCTGGCCTGCTCAGAGCCTTGGGAGCCGAGGCCTTTCTGGGTTCCTGGCCAGATTCTCTCACCACAGCTTCCCAGCCACCTGCCCCGTGGCCCGCAGTGCTCACTGAGCCTGCTTCTGCCTTTATGTCTGTCATTCTTACTGTTTCACCATGAACAAAAGTCCTTAACCAGAACAACAGACACTATGATACTTTGGCAACTGGAATAATTTATTTTCACCGCTTCTATATGTTCCATTCCTTCAAGCAGTTCCCGCGATATGTGAGTATCAGAATTGGACTGAAATTCCCTGCCGCATTGTTAGTTCCGTACAGTTCCATATACCGGTGGACTCTTTTCTTTAACTCTCTTGTTTTTTGGAAAGTATTTACTTTTTTATGGTATATATTTTATATAACCAGAATCAAGTCTAAGGGGTATTTTTTCCCCAGTAGCTCTTCGTGAGGGAGGAAGTCAGCTGGGGCCCCTGCCACTCACGGGAGAGAAGCGCGTGTGGGCAGCGGCGTGGGGGGACGTCCTCTGCACTGTGGGCACGTTCTTCCTGTTTAGAGATTCGTCAGCTTTAAGCTTGCACTGTGAAAAGAATTCTTTTTCTGACTCTCATCCTCCCTGACATCTGCTTTGCTCATATGCCATCTTCTCCAGAAACTTCAGTTGCAGGCACTTGGTGGCGCCTGAGTGGAGGGCTCTGTGCCTGTGAAATCACCCTCGGGCTTTCGCAAACCCGTTCCTGGCGACGGCCAGACTCCGGGCCTCTCTCTGGGTGAGCCTGCTGACCATGTCGGGAACATTGTGTCTCCTTTCCAGGTGACAGGAGCGTGTTGTCTCTTTCTGGCTGGCAAAGTTGAAGAAACGCCAAAAAAATGTAAAGATATCATCAAAACAGCTCGCAGTCTATTAAATGATGTGCAGTTTGGCCAGTTTGGAGATGACCCGAAGGTAAGAGTCATAACTTCGGTTTAGGGGTCTCGTGGTTTTGTTTTCTTTGTTGACCCACATCCAGTGGTGCTGGGCGACCATGTGGTGCTGGGTTCAGACCCACAGCTTCTCCCTGCACAGCCTGTGCCCAGCCTTCAAGCCATCTGTCAGCAAGTCGTCTTCCTGCCAGCCCCTGACCCCCTGAATGGCCTCCGAGAGGAGAGGGATGGGGTGCAGCCTGCTCTCAGCCCCTGCCTTGGGCCGAGCACTCAGGGATGATGATGGAACTTGGCGGGGCTGCAGGCCTGTCCGAGTGGACCACCACTCTGGGCCCGCTGTGTGTCTGAACCTGATATTTCATCTACTCTCAGACACTCAGAAATCGATGTTACAGGGCCGGAGCGATACTACAGCAGGGAAGGCATTTGCTTTGCACGAGGCCGACCCGGGTTCAATCTCTGACATCCCATATGGTCTCCCGAGCACCGCCAGGAGTAATTCCTGAGTGCAGAGACAGGAGTAACCCCTGAGCATCACTGGGTGTGACCCAAGAAGCAAAAGAAAGTGTTGTTACGACAGAAAGACAAGAACAGGTTGGGGGAAAACTGTCCTCAGGTCCCTAAAAGGAGTGTTCTGAGGATATAATAGAAGCATCAAACAGTTCTTTTAACCCCCTTCCTGATTCTGGTGGTACAGTTAGGAAGGGACAAATGGTGTGCCACCCATTTCTGAGTGTCTGAAAGCGGCTGAAGAATCGTGAAGCCACAGTCATGTCCTTTTGCCCTAGCGTCCTTTCGAAAGTACTTGTTGACTCCAGACAAACTCACTCGGGGGGGAACCTGGCTTCAGTCGACGCAGCGCCCGGCGGGTCTGGCTGCTTTTCCCTAACTAGCTGCTGTTTCCTCCTCTGCTGCCCTCGCCCACCAAGACCCATCTGTGTTCCCCATGCTCCAGGGAGCTCCCAAACACCCAGACGTTTGCGTTTGCTGGTGCTGTGATCAATACTAATAGTCTGGACATTGCCGCAGTGTGAGCTCTCTCTCCTGGACTTGACCCCTCCCAGGAGTGGGATGTTCCTGTTGGCAGGTGACTGCTTAGTTCTGGAAGTGCTTACAAATGTAATTACCATCATAGCAGTCCCAGGTCCTAAAGAAGGCTGATGGGGGAGTTTCTAAATCCATTCACCTGCATGTATTAATGTGGAAATTATCAGAATCCAAAAGGCCAGGTCACGTATTGCTTCACAGTGGCGTGCCTGCAGCTTGGCATGTGGCGCCGCGTGGAGGCCGGTGACCATGCCGAGCTGCTGTTCTGCTAAGAGCACATCGGGGTTGGGACCATTTGGGCCGATTTTGGCCCTGCGATCCAGGCAACGATCCAAGTTGGAGCCCAATCCTCTTAGCTCTGGTCTCCCTGTGAGGGACTGACCACGTGAGCTGGTCCTGATCCCTCAGAGTAGGGAGACAGTCATGGAAGAGGGTCACGCTGCAGCCATTCTTAGTCACAGGCAACAACGGACCTTGTGACCCATTTGCTGGAGGCCCCTGTTGTTGGGGGGGGGGCATGCGTTCCTTTCGGGTACCTTTAGAGAAGTGCCCCCCTTGCCTTTCTGCACTGTCCTTTTACAGCAGGACCCCCCCCCCCAGGCATGGCACAGGCCTTGGCTGGCCCTGGGCAGAGCTTGCACCCTGGCCTGCCTCGCTCTTTTGTGTGTCTCTTCGGGCACAATCTGGGCAATAGACGCTGGTCTCGGCACAGAGCAGGGGCTGATATCTGAAGAGGCTGTAGGGGTAGCTTGGAAATAGAAGCTCGGGATCACCAAATCATTCCCCCATGTGTGCTAGGCTCAGACCCTCTTCACCCCCTTTGAGTACTCTCACGGCATCAGCTCTTCGCTCTGGTCACTGCGTGTGGCCCAGTGCTGAAGCGGGTGCCCTGACTGGCATGCCTGCAGCTCCAGGGGTCAGAGCATTCAGCCTGGGAACAGAGCGGCAGGGCCGAGGGGAGCCAGGAGAGAGGTGCCCCAGACCTATAATTATCCCCGGCAGGGAGTATTGTCACAGGCCCCGAGAAGGCAGCCTTGGGCTGTCTCGTAACTGGATCCCGGCTCCAGCCTGGATTGTTTCAAGTTAAAGTTTCTGGGAAACAGGTGGTGACAAAAGCAGGAGGGAGGGAATGCTCGCAGGATACTGACTTAAGCTTTGTCAAAGTCTTCAACGCATTTCTGAAAGAACATGTGGGAAAAAACTAGGATGAAAAAGTGTTTGTCTTCCTGTGCTGCGTGGAGTAGTCTCTGTGTGCTCTTTCAGAGTATCAGAACGTGGTGCTCTGAAAACCGGCTCCTTCCATGTCTTCCTCCCCAGAGCCGCGGGGCTAATGACCCACTGGTGGTCTGTTCCCATTCTCTGCAACACCCTTTCTCCATTGCAGACAGGTGACTCTCTCACTGAGTCTTCCTGTGAGATTCCACAGAGTCTTTAAAGCATTTCCTATCTTGCTGCTCACAATGGTCTGGATAGAGGTTGAATTCAAGAACATGTGTACGGGCACTAACTGGGTACAAAGATTGCCATTTGCTGTGGCAAATTTCCAGGAATAAAGCCTACAAGAAATGTTTAGAAACCTTGTTGGGATGTGTGGTGGAGAGGAGAGGAAGTTAAAATTCTTCCAGAGTGAAAGATTTGAGTAACTAGTTGGGTGTTTCGGAGCAGTGGTGGTTTGGGCTCTTGACTACAGTTCCATGGCAGAGGTCACACAGCTCTGGAAGCACTGAAGGGTGTGGGGGGACAGCCTTTAGAGAAGCACCCCCACCACCCCCCTCTTCCTTTCCCCACTGTCCTTTACAGCAGGACCCCCAGGCACAGTGCGGGCGGGTGGGAGTTCCCAGCCCTGTCCTAGAAGATAGGGCCGGTGGGCGGCCATGCCAGAGGCTTTATCCGCAGCCAAAAGAATTCACAGTAGGGAAGTTTAGCCTGTAAGGGTTCAGAGTCTTTAAAGCATTTCCTATCGACAGTTCTATAAATCCAGTGATTTCCCAGTTAGAACACCAGTAACTTTAATTCTTTCTAGAATGAAAGAAAAAAAAATGACAGGAATGTACTGAAACAAACTTTTAACAAAAAAAAAAGTAATTATTAACTCTCCCTGGTTTAGGAGAGGAATAAACAGAAAATACTTGGTCTGCACATTGGTTCTGCATAGTTTGTATAAATGGTCAGGTTAGGGAAGAGACTTGGATTCATCTGTAAATGACATTGGGGATACTTACTCCAACTTGAGGGGCCCCAGCAAGTGGGTCTTTTTCACATAGCACTCTAGCACTGTCGTCTTGCTGTTCATCTATTTGCTCGAGCAGGCACTAGTAACGTCTTCATTGTGAGTCTTGTTACTGTTTTTGGCATATCAAATACGCCACGGGGAGCTTGCCAGGCTGTGCCGTGCGGGCGGGATACTTTTGGTAGCTTGCCAGGCTCTCTGAGAGGGATGGAGGAATCGAACCCAGGTCGGCCACGTACAAGGCAAACGCCCACTCCCGATCTCGTCTTTTTCACGTACGTGGTATGAATGTCTATCCATGTGGCACTGGGGACTGTTCATGGACTGACAGCCATTCTTATCCTCTCGCTAGACCTTTAAGTTTTCCATGAAAATTCCCAAAGAGTCTCTCTGTGTTTTCAAAAACTAGAGCTTGGTTCAATTATAACAGGATAGTGTGTTGTATTAAAAGGGATCGCACTGAAGGGAATGAGCTTCCAAGAATGCTTATTTTGTTTCCAGTTTAAGAATCACCACTGACTGGGTCTCTAGTCTGAGTTCTTCCTGGAAGTGAGGGCTTTTCCCTTCCTCTGAGCAGGCTGGAATTCCGAGGGCAGAGAAGAACACGGGGCCAACGAGAGCTGCTGGCTGGGTAGACGTCAGACCCTGCCTTGCTGTGGCCACCCCATCACATGGTTTCTGTTTTCAGGAGGAAGTAATGGTCCTGGAGAGGATACTGCTGCAGACCATCAAGTTTGATCTACAGGTAGAGCATCCATACCAGTTCCTGCTCAAGTATGCAAAGCAACTCAAAGGTAAGAAAACGTTTATTAAAAGAACCGTTTGCTGTGATACCAAGTCTTCAGAGTGATGTGCCTGTAATGTGTCTCTGTAAGAAGGCCAACAGTCCGAGTTTGCAGTGTCTGGGCCACTGCTTGCCCGGAAGCTGTCCATTGGAGGGCTTTATACTCCTCCCTCTACGGAATCCGGTGTCCAAGTGACAGGACAGGGAATGCGTCAGGGTTTTTTTTAATACCCCGATAAAATGCACCTGAGCCGGGCCTGCCAGAAGTGGTGGATCCACAGGGTCATGTGGAAGGAGAAGGTGCGGTGGGCCGGGCTGCTACCCTCCTTCCTCAGCAGAGCTCTGCAGGAGGCCTGGCATGGTGCTGCGCGGCCTGGGTCCACTGGAGGGACACTTGGCGCTTCTTGGGCCCCTTTTTCTTTGTCATTGCTAACCTGCCTCCCCCTCCCCTTCAATTCTAGGTGATAAAAACAAAATTCAGAAGTTGGTTCAAATGGCGTGGACTTTTGTGAACGACAGGTGCGCTGGTTAGAATGTCGGTTTCGTGGGGGGAATTCAGCTGGGTGGGCCCTCTGGTCCACACCCTAGTCTGTGTGGACTCCAAGTCGGTAACTGGAGCAGAATGGCCACCTGGGTGTCCTTAGGCCTCCCATGGTGCTGTGGGAGACTGACGGCTCCTCCCCAGTGACAGAAACTCAAAGCAGGACGCATGGGGTGTAGCCCTTTTGCTTCTGGGGAGAGTGTGCGAGGGCTGGAACACAAGCTCTCGTGGGAGCCAGGGCCACTCGACAGCACCCTTTGGGCCCTCGAGCCCGCCCCCCAAATCAAAGCGTCTGAATTGCAACCTGAAATAGAATCTTTTTTTTTTTTTTTTTTTTTTGCTTTTTGGGTCACACCTGGCGATGCACAGGGGTTACTCCTGGCTCTGCACTCAGGAATTACCCCTGGCCGTGCTCAGGGGACCATATGGGATGCTGGGATTTGAACCCGGGTCAGCCGCGTGCAAGGCAAACGCCCTACCCGCTGTGCTATCTCTCCAGCCCCTAGAATCTTTTTAAATCCTCCCTGTAACCCTGGTGGCTCTCGGGGACAGCAGGGTGCCTTGTCGCTGCCCCCATCAGCGGGACAGCGCAAGGCTGTGAGGGGCCGTCTGAAGAACACGGGCGTTCCCATTGGTCCCTGCCGGGGTTCCTGGACTCCAGGGGCAGGCAGAGAAGTGGCGAGGCTGACGCGACACACCTGAACACTCGCCTCCTGTGGGGGTGCTTTTTTGGAGTCCGCCCACTGCCCCTTCGATCCCACCGGCCTTCCCGCCAGCGGTGTTGGCGCAGCCATGTCATGTCCCTGTCTCCCGTGGGTGCAGTCTCTGCACGACGCTGTCGCTGCAGTGGGAGCCCGAGATCATCGCCGTGGCCGTGATGTACCTTGCGGGGCGTCTGTGCAAGTTCGAGATTCAGGAGTGGACCTCCAAGCCCATGTACCGCCGGTGGTGGGAGCAGTTTGTGCAGGACGTCCCTGTCGACGTTCTGGAAGGTACCCGCCCTGCTCTGCTCATTCTTCCCAGGGAGTGGCTGTGTGGACCCCATAACTTTCCCCCACCCCCGTGTCTGCCCACGCAGCGGGGCGGGTCCGCAGAGGGGGGACGGTGGTGTTCCCAAGGAAGTGTCCCTGGAAGAGCGTCGGACTCAGTGTGTCGCTGTTTCGCACAGACATCTGCCACCAGATCCTGGACCTGTACTCCCAGGGCAAGCAGCAGATGCCCCATCACACCCCGCATCAGCTGCAGCAGCCCCCGTCTCTCCAGGCCACACCGCAAGTGCCGCCGGTGTCCCAGCCCCAGCCCTCGCAGGGCACCGAGCCGCCCCAGCCCCCACCGAAGGACCCGCAGCCTGCGGCCCCGCCACAGCCGCCGCCGCCACCACCAGCTCAGCCGCCTAAGAAACCATCCCCGCAGCCAAGCCCACCCCGGCAGGCCAAGCGGGCTGTGGTGAGTATGGGGGGGCAGGGGGCACCGCACCCGCTTTTGAGGGATCCATGGCACCACGACAGGGCTGGCCCACCTGGCCTCACTCACCCTGTGATGCATGTCCCGGGGATCCCCAGACTAGCATGGTCAGGAGCGGGGCCCTGTCCTGCAAGACCACTGCTCGGGCACCGGGGTGTCCTTCTCTGGCACGTTGGGTGTTTGTGTCTTGTGAGTAACAGGGGTTGAACTCGGGTTCTAGCACACGCACACATGCACCCCGAACTCGGAGCTATCCCCGCCCTGCCCTGCTCTTGGCTGGGGTTGGTTTCTTGGTCTCCCATATAGTGGAATCACAGGGTGTTGGCATGTGCGCAACTGGCTGTGTCACTCGTGGGCTTCCCCTCAGCTTTGTCCCCCTCGGTCTGCGCCACAGTGTCCAGCTCTCTGCTGTCGCCAGTGGTGCAGGGGCCCGTGTGGAGCGGGTCTCTGAGTACCAGAAGGGGCCAGGTGGGGAGGCTGGGCCCTGGGGCCTCTGCGTGTGCTCACAGCCCAGCGACAGCCTCCAGGTTTCCTCCCCTCTCACGCACGCCTGTTTGTCTTGGTTTCTCGGTCTTTTTGTGTGAGGGGCCAGCTCAGCACGTCGCAGTTCACTGCAAGAGACCCTGGGTGTCCGGTGCTTCAGGGGAAGCTTCACACAGAGCGTGGGGCAGACACAGCACGGGGCTGGGGCACTGTGTGTGCGGGTTCCAGCAGGTCCCCAGTGCACGTTCAGGGGATGCCTGGGCCATCGTTTTCCCTTCGACCCAGGGGCCGGGATGACTCTGTGTTCTCTTTTGTGACAGGTGGTCTCGCCCAAAGAAGAGAGCAAAGCTGCAGGTACTTTCTGCCCGGGTCTGGCTCTCTACAGCCGCCTTCTCTCCAGCGGGGTCGGTGGGACACGCAGCTGCTGCCCAGCTGGCCACGACTACTCTGTCCTTTGACTCAGTTCCACGGCCTCTGACCAAAGCGGGCATCCAGACAGTGCAGCTGGGAACTGCTGTGCGGGCGCAGTGGGGTGCGGTGCACGTCCTGGGCACCCCTGTCCTCCACGCCACACCCGAGAGTGTCACTCAACGTCCCCGACCTTTCCCTTCTCCCCATCTCCGTCTCTCTGGGGCCCCCTAGACTCTCTGGGCTCATGGGAACCTGTACAGCCCCTGGTTAAGAACTGCTGATATGGACAGTCTGAGCCTAAGGGGGTGCTGGGAGCCCCAGCAGGGACAGAGCCAGTTCCCGGGGCAGGAAGGGGGGCAGCGGAGAGATCCCAGTCCATAGAGGTGGCCAGGGTATGTGGCCTCCGGGAGCGGAAGGGCGGGGCCCTGGGCTCGGCCACACTGGAGACCCAGAGCTGAAGGCTGTCGCCAGCATGCTGAAGTAGACAGGTGAGCCCCAAGTGCGAGACGGTAGGGACAGGGAGCGGCCTGTGTCTGCCCAGAGCCCCACTGCCGTGCTTGCTGTCAGCGTGGGGCCAGGTGTGCGAGCCGAGCTGAGGTGGAGGCTGCTTGTTTCCCAGAGGCCACACCTCTGGCCCGGCCCCGGCTCCGTGGTGGTGTGAGGGAACTGGGGTCAGCGCGAAGGAGGCCGTGGGGGCGTGAGCTTGCCTGCGCTGCTTCCTTTCAGGACAGGTGACATGGCTTGGCCACTCAGGACAGCAGACGCTGTCCCCAGCAGCCTGTCCCTGCGTCACCGCTTCACGGGGCAGGTGACGTTTCATTCTCTTGCTCCTTTCAGAACCGCCACCACCTAAGATCCCCAAACTGGAGCCCACTCACCCGCCGCTGCCCCCGGCCCACCCACCGCCAGGTAAGTGCAGGCAGCTGGGAGGGGCAACTTGCTTGCGCCTTTGGGGGGTCGTTTGCACTGCTCGGGGCTAGTCTGTGGAAGGGCAGTTCTGATGCCAAAGGTTAGTCGAGGCACTTATGAACCTTTTGTCTCTCCTCCCTTCCCCGTCTCCAGACCGGAAGGCCCCGCTGGCCGCTGCCTTGGGTGAGGCTGAGCCGCCTGGCCCCGTGGATGCCGGGGAGCTGCCCAAGGTCCAGATCCCTCCCCCGGCCCACCCCGCGCCCGTGCACCAGCCCCCGCCGCTGCCGCACCGGCCCCCGCCGCCGCCGCCATCCAGCTACATCACAGGGATGTCCACCACCAGCTCGTACATGTCGGGGGAGGGCTACCAGAACCTGCAGTCCATGATGAAGCCCGAGGCCCCCTCCTACGGGGCGCTGCCCCCCACCTACCTCCCCTACCACCCCCATGTGTACCCCCCAAACCCGCCCCCGCCGCCTGTGCCCCCGCCACCCACTTCCTTCCCCCCGCCCACCATCCCCCCTCCTACTCCTGGCTATCCCCCGCCGCCCCCCACCTATAACCCCAACTTCCCACCCCCGCCCCCGCGCCTGCCCCCCACGCACACGGTGCCCCCACACCCTCCTCCAGGCCTGGGCCTGCCGCCTGCTAGCTACCCGCCTCCGGCCGTGCCCCCAGGAGGACAGCCCCCCGTGCCGCCCCCCATCCCTCCCCCTGGCATGCCGCCAGTGGGGGGCCTTGGGCGGGCCGCGTGGATGAGGTAACCAGCGCCTTTTGCTTTGTTTCCTATCGACTTGAAGAGTGGTTGTGGGGGGCAGCTGGGAACCCGGGAACCAGGCCCACGGGGTCATCCCTTCAGGGAGGAGGGGCCGCTGTGACCAGTGGCCTCCTGTGTCCCACACTGGGTCACTTCACTTGTGACACTTAACTAGCCACATTGGCTCAGCGAACAGCTTCCAGAAGGAGTGCGTCTCCCTCCAGTCCGTGCCTAGCTCTCCTGGAAACTCGTTTCTGAATGCCCCAGTCTGTCTGAAGTCTGCTGCCACGGCTTCCGTCGCGGCCAGCGTTCTCCCCGTGCACCCTGAGGCCAGAGGGACCTCACTTTTGGTTTAGGTATTTGCATCCCTTGTCCTGCATTATTTGAGGGGGAAATTGTACTCGGGAAATAGTCTGTTTACATCGATTTGCAGATCCCTGTACGCAGAGATATATTTTTTAAGTGTGAATGTAACAACATACTGTGAATTCCATCTTGGTTACAAACGAGACCCCTTCGGTTATCCAATAAAAGTCTGTTCGAAAAGTCGGTCCTGAGTGTTGGCGGGAGAGGGACCTCCCAGGCCAGGCGTCAAGGCCCGAAGTTCCCCTCCCGGTGCTCCCTGCCAGGGGCCCACAAGCAGACCAGCCTCAGTAGCAGCTCAAGATGCCCACTGAGCCCCCGGCTGCCAAGGGCCCACCCTCTGCCCAGCAACCACACCCTGAGAAAGACAAGCAGTGGGCACTGGCCAGCCAGCAGGCTTGCGAAGAGCCTTTATTTATCTAGCACAAAGTAGACGCTATCACAGTCTCTGACTCCTTACTAAAATAGTTCAGATCAATGCTTTTACCACACTATCAAAAAGTTCTATTTCTTTTTTTCTCTCCCCAAATCAAAGTGGTTCAACAGAAGGTAGAAATGGGCCCGGGGCTACCCAGCTCCTGGTGCTGCCCAGAGCCGGGCAGGGGCTGCTCTGGCCCTGGTCACAGTCAACAGAAACGAGTGCAGGCTGCGGCCCGGGCAGGAACCAGCCGTTCCGCCCCTCAGAGCAGCACGTGCACCCGCACCCCGGCCGAGTCAGCTCTCGGCTTCCTGCCTTAGCTCGGTCCTCGGGAAACAAAAACTCAGTAGTATTTCATTGCGCTCAAGTTTGCAAGGAAAAAAAGAATGAAAGGTCACTTTCTCCTCTTTCAACACTGATGTGTAGCTCGAAGTTTTGGATGAAAAGGTTGGAAACGGTTGAGCCGCTTCCAAGGCCCGTGGGGGACGCTGTCACAGTGGGAGTGAAGACGGGCCGGGGAAGGGACGGGCTGGGGAAGGGGCGTCCAGCCCTGCCGGCCATCGGAGTAGGGCCAGGCAAAGGGACTGCGGCAGCTGGAGGGCCCGTCCCGCCCGGCTCCCAGGCAGCCCTGCTGGGGAGGGCGGGGGGGGGGGGGCTGCAGGGGTCCATGGGGCGCCCTCCGAGCTGAGGCGGGAGGCCAGGGAGCCCTTATTGCTTGCCTCTGGGCGGCCACACCGCAGCCTCCACCAGCCGGGAGGGGAGGGGAGGGGACGCCCTTTCCTGCAGGGGTGCCCGCTGGGCTCTCTGGGGAGGCAGCAGCCCCTGAGGGCAGTGGCCAGGGCGCTCGGAAGGGAGATGCTGAGCGCCTGGGGGGCCAGGGCACGGAGTGGGGCGCCCCGCTGGGCCTGGGCCTCACGCACCGATGGACACACGGCCGTCCTATACTGCAGGCCTCTGCCCTGAATGGAGGCCTCCCAGGGGCGAGAGGCAGGACTCGGGCTGGGCCTCGGCCCAGGGTCCCACCCCGTGAGCACGGCTGAGCGCGGAAAAGCCCAGAGTGGCCAAGTGCAGGCTGGAGGTCACACAGCACGGGAATGGCAGAGCCGGGCGGGATCCTCAGAGGAAGCGGACCCGTCACCCCGCCACAAGGCTCTGTCCACAGTGATGGCAGGGCAGGTCACCCTCCAGGGAACAGACGCCCCAGCACTGGGCAGCAGGTCAAGGGGACCCCGGAGGTGCAGGTGGGGCCAATGGGCAGACTGGACTGCTCACCCCGGCTGCCGAGACCCGGGCCCGTCCGTCTTCTGTACAGGTCACGGGAGAGGGCCGCGCCCCGGGCCCCGGGCCTGGCGGGCGCCAAGGGGCTACAAGGGGCCCTTGAACTGGTTCCCAGACAGGTGCTGCCGGATGGACGGCTTGGAACTGGCGGCGTCCCCCAGCTTCCTCCAGACCACCTGCGGGGGGAGGGGGGAAGGGGACCGTGAGGGCAGGCCCCGTGCCCACCCCCCGCCCACCAGACTATGGGGGGGACGGTGAGGGCGGGCCCCGTGCACACACCCCCCGCCCACCAGACTATGGGGGGGACGGTGAGGGCGGGCCCCATGCACACACCCCCGCCCACCAGACTTATGGGGGGGACAGTGAGGGCGGGCCCCGTGCCCACCCCCCGCCCACCAGACTATGGGGGGACGGTGAGGGCGGGCCCCGTGCACACACCCCCCGCCCCCAGCCCCGGCGCGGGCTCACGTTGCACATCTCGCGCACGATGGCCTTCTCCTTCTCGCTCAGGTCCTCCTCACACGGGCGCAGCTGCCGGTCCAGGTTCTCGTGCACCTCCAGCACCTGCGGCGGGGGCTGCTCAGAGGGGGGACCCACCCGCCCTGGCACCCACCCGCCCTGGCGCCCACCCGCCCTGGCGCCCCGGGACGGTGGGGCAACAGGCTCCAGCCCAGGGCCGCCGCCACCCGGAACAGGCTGGGTGGGAGGAGCGGAGAGGAGGCGGCTGCATGTGGGCCGGGGGTGCCCGGGGCGGGCCGTGGGGGCATCTGAGGGTTAGCCCCCTCTCCTGGGCTGCCCTGGACGGGCGCTTGGTGCCGGGCAGGTGCACTGCCCCGGAGACCGTGTCCAGTCCAGCCCAGCCTGTGCCCAGCCCCGTGCGGGAAGACCTGTGCCTTCCCCTGTGGGTGCTCGGCAGGTGAAGCCGTTCCCACGGGTCACCCCAAGGGACGGACGGGGCCCGGGGGGCGGCAGTGGAGTCCAAGGGGGCTAGAGGGGGCAGGGTGGGCTGGGGGTGGGGGCGCTCACCTTCATGGCGTTCACGACAGCCTCGGGTTTCCGGCCCACTGAGCTGTGGCTGGCAGAAGGGGGCGACGGCAGCTCGGGAGCCCCATAGGCTGGGCCCTGGAGAGGGGCCTCAGGTCAGAGGGGCCCTGGGAAGGGGCAGCCCCTCACCCCTCCCCACAGGGGTGCCCAGGGCGTCTGCAGGGCCCCAACTTCTCCCTCTGGGGCAGGGGTGGGGTGGGGCTCGGCTTCTGCCCAGAGGAAGGTGAGGGGGACCCCGGGAGGTTTCTGTGGCGTTCGTGGGGCCAGGGCAGATACCCTGCAAGCCCCCGTCCCGGGCTCCCCTTCAGACTCAACCCCAATCCCGTGGGCCTCTGGGCAGCTGAGGGACCCTGAGGCCATCACCGGAGCTCCAGGACCCAAGCCCAGCCTGGCCCTATGCAGACCCCACAGCCTCGGGCAGTTGTGTTGTCGCCCACCCGGCCCCAGAGCCCTGGGGAAGCTGTGGAACAGTGTCAAGTGGGGCAGCCACTCCCGGAGCAAGGGGTCTGGGGCGAAGGCAGCACCCCAGACAGGCTGCACTGCCCTCGGGGACCAGCAGGGGGCGAGAGCTGCCCGAGGCTGGCCCTGGGAGGCTGGCCGGGCACCGGGCCTGCTGCGGGGTGAGGGGCCACTCCACGAGGGCTGAGACCTGGGCAGTGGCCAGGCAGGTCCCTGTCTGTGCAGCCCGCACACCCTGAAACAGGGGAGGTGGGGCGGGGGCGGGCCTGCTTCCTGCCTGCCCCCGTGAGCCCCCGCCCCTGGACACTGAGAACAAGGGCTGACCGTGACCGAGACTCGGGCTCCAGCCCTGTGCCCGCCCGCGGTTCTGCACACAGACACGGGTGCCCAGAGTGCTGGGGCGCTCCCCAACCATGTCCATGCGAGGCAGAGCCACGGAACCGCCAGGGACGGGGCGAGACCACACTGGGGCACCCCACACCCAGAAGAGGGCCCGGAAGGTGCCAAGGGCCACATGAGCCACAGGAATGCCCACGTGACCCCCCGAGAAAGGACACCGGTGGGGCGTGGCTCCTGTTGGCCGAGCCAGCCCAGAAGTCCGCGCTGTGTGGGCACCCCATGCACACAGCAGGTCACTCCCGAAGGGGCTCGGGGGGCCATGCAGAGTGGGGAATGGGACCCAAACACACTGCAGCCCCAGGAAACTTCTAGAAGAGCATCCAGGCACGTTGGGGCTCCAGAGGGCCCTCCTGCCCACCACAGGCTTCCCTGGGCACAGCGCCCCAGAGACACCCACAGCGCCTGCCCGTGGCCCCCGGCCCAGCCCCCCACACGCCTGTACAGGGTGAGCTGGAGGCAGCCCCCTTCCCGAACAGCCCCCTCGCCCCCTGCCCGCCTCGGGGGCCAGCTGCCGCAGCTCATGTGCAGGGCCAGCCCCTGCTGCGCTGCAGGAGTGGACGCTCCACAGAGCAGGTGGACACAGGCACCCCCACCTCCTGCCTCGCCTGCCGCCCTCCCTGGCCCTGGCAGCAGTGGGCAGTGAGCTGGACCTGGGCCCCCGGGAGGGGCGGGGCACTCACGTTCTGCAGGGGGTCGGCGTAGGGCTGCTGCAGGGCGGCGAGCTGGGACTCCGAGTGGTACAGGGAGAAGCCTTTCCGCAGCGTGCGGTACTCTCCGGGGCCGGCCTGCTGCGGGGGGCGGGGTCAGCACCAACACCCAACAGTCCCCCCACACCTGTCTCCCCGAGCCCGGGCCCAGGGCGCATCACGGCAGCTGTGTGAGGGGCCCACGTCACAGGGGGAGGCCCGTGGGCCGCACCTCTCGGGACACGCTGCTCCGCTCGTGGCAGGGAGCCCCCAGCGCAGGACCCGGGACACGGGCACCTGTCATGGCCCCAGGTCAGCCCCGGCTCCATTCCAAGACCCCAGATCATCCCCATGTCTTTGTGCAGCTACAAAACCTTCCCTGGAGGGGCAGGGTTGAGCCCCGCGTCAGCACAGACACCCCGGCAGGCCCTGCTGCATCCCCCACGGACACGGGCACACAGTATACCCCAGTGCACATGGACATGAACACAGGGCGCACAGTTGCACACATGCGCTGAGCATGTACATGCACTCACAGAGGCAGTGCACATATGTGCATGCACACAGGCATACACACGCAGTGCATACATGCTCACAGTCACAAGCATGCTCACATGCAGTCATACATGTCATAAATGTTCGTATTCACGCGCAGACAGGCATGCACATGCAGTGCACATGTGCTAACATGCACTCACACACACACATGCTCACATGCACACACGCTTGCACTGCACATGTGCTCACACATACACAGGCATGCAGACACGTGCTCACATGCAGTCATGCACAGTTACACACAGTGCAAATGGACTCACACAGGCATGTGTGTGCGCGCACACACACACATACATGTGTGCACACACACTGGTATCGGCTTGCCCAGAGGGAGGCAGAGTCTCTGCTCCCGGCCCGAGGCCACCCTGGCATGACCTGTCTACACTCTGGCTAAGGGAGGTGTCCTCACCAGCAGCGAGTCCCAGCAACAGCCCAGAGCGGGAGGACGAGGGGATGGGGGTGCGGGTGAAGGGGGGAGGCGGGGGGATGGGGGGGTGGAAGAAGGGAGGGGCCAGGGGGATGGGGGTGCAGGTGAAGGAGGGGCAGGGGATGGGGACAGATGAAGGGAGGGGGCAGGGGATGGGGTGAAGGGAGGGGCGGGGGATGGGGCAGGGTGAAGGGAGAGGCGGGAGGGGGGATGGGGGCGGGTGAAGGGGGAGGGTGCAGGGAGGGGGCAGGGGGATGGGGGGCAGGTGAAGTGGGGAGGCAGGGGGATGGGGGGTGGGAGAAAGGAGGGGGCAGGGGGATGGGGGTGAAGGGAGGGGCGGGGGGATGGGGCAGGGTGAAGGGAGGGGACAGGGGATGGGGGAGGGTGCAGGGAGGGGGCGCGGAGGGGATGGGGGCGGGTGAAGGGAGGGGGTGGGGGGGTGGGGGACGGGGACACAGCGGCTCACCGGGGCTGTGCTGATGCCGCCCAGATGCCCTAATTGCACTTACACCCAAACCAGACCTCCTGCCTCTGCCCAGGCGGAGGGTCCTCCCAGGGGGCCGCGGGGGGCATGCAGGAGACAGGGACCAGAGCTCGGGGCTCCCTACTGTTGCCGCAGGACCCAGCATGTGCGAACGCCCTGGAGACCCCACCCACTCTGCCCGCCCAGGCCCCCTCCCGAGCTCGTTCGAGGCCACTCCCCGTCCCCCTGCACCCCCAGGGCGGTGGGCTGAGTCGCCTGCAGAGGGGCGTTCTTGGGGCACTGGGGAGCAGCCCCGCCCGGTCGGGTGGGACCCCTGAACCAGCCAGCAACTGTGACCCCCCGCCAGATTCGAGTCGGGGCTCGAGAAGGGGACTCCGCTGACGGCGCTCGAAGCAGCCCCTGAGGCTGAGGCCAGAGCCCGCCTGGGACAGCCACCCCTCACCCCTGCTGACAGGGCTGCTCCTGCCCTGCCCGGCAGCCCCCGCACCTGCTGGGGGGCATGGCCGGCCCCCTGAGGACCCCAAGAGCTGCCCCGCCAATTCTGGGCTCGCTTCCTCCCAGGGCGCCAAAACCACCACCAAGTCAGGCCCAGGGTCACCCAGAACCCCGCCCTCCCCTCAGCTCCCCCGCCCCACCCCGCCGTAGACTCACGCCCCTCATGACTGGCCTTGGGGGGAACAGGGACCCCAGTGAGAACCCATGCCGAGCTGTGGGGACTGCCCCGGCACACAGGGGTGAGGTAGGGGTGACTGTGTAGCCCTGCGGGGTAAGGAGTGGGTGACTGTGTGCACATGCAGGGGTGACCGGGCGTGTGTGGGTCCATGTGCCCATGCGGGGGTGAGGTGTAGGTAACCAGGTGCCTATGCAGGAGTGAGATACGCATGTGCAGGGGTGAGGTGTGGATGACTATATGGCATGCAGGGGTGAGGTATGTCTGTGCAGGAGTGAGTGTGGGTGACCATCTGACACGCAGGGGTGAGGTGTGTCTGTGCAGGGGTGAGGTGTGGCTGACCATGTGCAGAGTTCTGGGCAGGGATGGGGGGGAGTCCTAGGGAAGCCGGGGTGGAGCCAGGGAGGGGGCTGACTAGCCCTGGGGTGCGCCCGCCCCACCCGGCCCTGCCCCACCTACCCAGCACTTACCTGTGGGAGGAGCTTGTCACCCTCGAGCACCTTCCCTTTGGGCTCCAGCGGCCGCGCGTAGGAGGACGAAGGTTCTGGAAGGAGACGGAATTGTGAGAGTCATGCCCATTCTCGGGGGGAAACTGAGGCTCTGGCCCCCAGCAGCAGCAGCGTGGGGCACCGCCCACCGTTTCTCCCCCCAGACCTCCCCACAGCACCACGCCTGGCGTGCACGGGACCCGATCACAGAGACCCCCACCTCTGAGGGCCCGGCCAGGAGGGGGATCAGAGCTGGGAACCCCCAGGCACCCGCCAGACCTGCCCCACCCTCCGGGGCAGCTTGCCCAGGGCCCACGGCGGGGGGCAGAGAGGGGGCGGGGAGGGAGCCCCCAGGGCCCTCACAGCAGCCGCATGGCGCGGTCTGGCAGGAAGGCCTCGGGGCTCCGGGGGCAGCAGCTGGGGTGCGGGCTGAGGCCCTGCCTGGGCGCGGTGCTGGAGGGGCCACCGGCAGGGCACTGCGTGTGCGTGGACGCTGGGCGGGGGTTGGGCCGGCCCAGCTCACTGCCCGCAGCCTGGGGCAGCAGGACGGTCCCAGGAGGCCCAGACACTCCTCTGAGGGCAGGCGGGGGGTCCCCTCCCCCCGTCCGGGCCGTGCCCGAGCCCTGGCCAAACCCCCGACGATCGCTGCCCGGGGGAGACCGAGACCCCGCCGGCCCCTCGGTCTGAACCTCCCCAGCCCCATGCAGGGGTGCAGGCAGCGCTGGGAGGTCGCCCTGGTCCCTCCCACCACCCTGAAGGCAGCAGGAGAGCCCCACAGCAACTCGAGAACTGCCCAAGGGGCACCTGCGTGTCTCGCGATCCAGGCCCGGACCCCCTCTCCTCACCCCAGCCACTGGGTCAGGGGTCTCCTCAACACAAGCCCCCAGGGCTGGAGCCACCTTAGAGCGGGGAGGGCGTTTGCCTCGAACACCGCTGACCCGGGTGCCACCCCCGCACCCCTCTCGGTCCCCTGCACCGCCGGGAGAAACTCCTGAGTGCTGGGCCCGGAGTCACCCCTGGGCCCCCAACTCCCTCCAAAAAGGGGCCCCCAAGACACAAGCCCCCGTGCTCTGGGGCACCCACATTCCAGTCTCAGATGCAGGCACTCGAACCCGCGCAGTGCCTGGCGCGCTCGCAGGACCGCCAGGCCCATCAGCTGTCGCCCCAAGAGCCCCCAGGCCCCCTGAGCACCTTCCGGAGAGTCCCCTTCTGCCCTCAGGTGTGGGAGCAGGGAAGCTGCCGGTGTTCACACCAAGGCTCGCCCCCGTCTCTCCTGCTGGGACCGGGGGTCCCGCCTTCATAGCAGACACCCCGGGAGGGCCCGGAAGTGCGGCCCCCCAGCGCAGGGCAGGGACTCACCCCTCCCCAGCGGCCTTCCCGCGGGACTCACGGGCCGGAGGCGCCTCACGTGCTGACCCACATCCCGCTCCCCTGATGGTCGGCCCGTGGCGGAGGCTCCAGGGACCCGCGTCCTTCCGGCGCCCGCAGCCCAGACAAGGGTAATTAAATGAATTCCCGCCCCAGTGGCGGGCCCGTGCCAAGGGCCGCGGGGATCGAGGCCTCATTTCCCAGCAGCTGGGGCGGGGGGGGGGGGGTGTGGGGACCGCACCAGGGCCTGGCCGGCCCTCCTCTCCCCCATCGGGGGTGGGGGCTCCTGCCATCAGCCCTCGCTGCCCCCTCCCTGCAGACCCCCACCCTGGGAGCCGGGACCCGGATGGGCAAGATCTCGGGGGGCCCGCGGGGCTCAAAGACCTGCCCCCGCTGGGCACTGCCCGGGGTACCCTGCCCCCCAGAGGGCGGGTCTGGGGGGGCCCCTAGGCCACACACACCACCCCAGGGCAGGGGGGCCATGGGGAGTGGGGGGCGAGGCTCAATTTGCCAACCGCTGCCCTCTGGGCCTCGAGGCTGCAGGGCACTGGAGAGGCCCGGGGTCAGCTGCCAGCGCCCCTGCCCAGCCAGGCCAGCCCGTTTCCCGACTCCCCAGCCTCCGGGGCCCTCCCTCCCCGGCTCAAGAACCAGGCTGTGGGGCTCCCCCACCCACCCACTCCTGCCCGCCGGCCCGCAGGACTGTGGGGGCCACAGGCAGCCCAGGGCTGGACACGGGCCACTGGCAGCCAGCAGGAACCTGGGGGACCCCACTCGGGGAGAGCAGGGGCTCATGGGGCGGGCACGGAGCGGGCACAGGGCAGGCACGGGGCGCGCTGCTGGGGGACCCTCTGGACAGTGGGCCGCGGGGGGCACAGAGGGCATGGGCGGGCGCGGGCTCTCCCCGGCTGCCGTCTTTAAGGAAGCGGCCGCGGGAGCAGCACGGGCGGCGGTGCCGGGTGAGGTCAGTGTTTGGTCGCCAGGGCACAAACAGGCGGGCCGGGTGTGGCCACCGGGGGGAGGTAGGCAGGGCGGGCGCTGGGAGCCTCCCACAGGTGACAGGGCGTGAGCGGGCCAGCGGGCCGGAACTCCCCAGAGCCTGTCTGGGGGCTTGGCAGAGGCCGGCCCGGGGCGGGGCGGGGGCGGGGACACGCCGAGTCAGAGCTGCCCAGGGAGGCGGGGTCTACAGCACCCACCGCTGCCCCTAGGGCCGGTCTGGCCGCCAGGGCTGCACGGCACTGCGGGGGCGGGCAGGGACGGAGTCAGCCAAGGGACAACATTGGTCTCGGGGCTGGAGCGTGCATGAGCCAGGACTAACCCCTGTGCATCACCAGGTGTGAGGCCGGGAGCCTCTCTGGGAGCACGGGCACCCCGACACGGCACCAGGGACACGGGCACCCCGACACGGCACCAGGGACACGGGCACCACAACATGGAACCTGGGACACGGGCACCCTGACATAGAACCAGGAACACGGACACCACAACACGGCACCAGGGACACGGGCACCCCGACACGGAACCAGGAACACGGACACCCCAACACGGCACCAGGGACACGGGCACCCCGACACGGAACCAGGAACACGGACACCCCAACACGGCACCAGGAACACAGGCCCCGACATAGACGAGGAACACGGGCACCCCGACACAGCCGAGAGTACGGGACTGGCCAGGAAGCCCCCACCCCTCAGCCCGACACAACAGGACCACAGGACCGCTGCACGGTTCCTGGCGGCACTAGCGAAGGGAGGCAGGGTGGACCCAAGGTGTGCACGGCGGGCTGTGCACGCAGCCGACCCGGGCTCCATCGCCCCATCATGCCCCCAAGGCCTGACCCAGGCGTGAGCCCCGAGTGCCGCCAGGTGTGGCCCACAGACAAGAAATGGACAGCATCTGCGTGTCCCCTGAGTGCCCACCCACGGGCAAGAGCCAGGGTCGCCCCCACACGCGTAGGGCACTCAGAGCCTGGGGCTGACCAAGGCGACAGGGCAGGCCGGGGTCTGCTGGGACGTCCACGAGGACTCCAGGGCCCCGATTCCCCAGCGTGAGATGGCGGTGACCACAGGGTGCCCCCACCCCCATGGCAAGGTCACCTTGAATCATGGGCACCTCGGGGTTACTCGGGGTCCTCGCCATGCCCACGGTTGGGCCAGTGTGCCCCAGTCACCCCCAGACTCGGGGCGGCTGGCAGAGCCAGGTTATGGAGCGGGCGGATGGCCCGGGACCCAGGGTCACTGCAGGGGACTGTCCAGGGGGGGAAAGCGTCCCTGGGGCCCAGAGGGAGCTCAGCTAGTTGAAGCATGCCTGAGTCCCATGGCTGGGAAAGGTCACACAGGAGCTGAGAGCACCGCCTGCGGCCACCGCCACCCCACACCACACCGCCCACCACACGCCCGGCCCTACAGGGCTGGGGCTTAACACTGCGGGGGCGGGGCTTGGACCTGCAGGGGCGGGGCCTACAGGGGAGGGACTTAGACCTATAGGGGCGGGGCTTGGACATGCAGGGGCGGGGCCTACAGGGGAGGGACTTAGACCTATAGGGGCGGGGCTTGGACATGCAGGGGCGGGGCCTACAGGGGAGGGACTTAGACCTGCAGGGACGGGGCTGATACCTACAGGGGCGGGGCGGGGTCTAAAGGGGAGGGACTTAGACCTGTGGGGGCGGGGCTTGGCCATACAGGGGCGGGGTGGACCCTGCCCCAGTTGAGGCCTCCAGGCAAGCACCAAGCCTCCATCCAGCCCCAGGTCGTGACCTTCCCCCACCCTTAGCCCACCTGCCGCAGCCCCGGGGGTCTCCTGACCCTGTAGCCGAGCTAGAGAGCTGACCGCTGACCTCCAGGGGCCCAGGACCAGCAGCTGCGTGCCGCTAGAGGGCATTGCGGGGCCACAGCAGGGTCCCCTCACGTCTTGTCTGTGGGCTGGGCCCTGAGCTCTGCAGTACACATGGACAAAGCAGGACAAGGAGGCGGCCTGGGGCGCACGGCCTGGACCCCGGGGCCCCTGCCTCCCCCCAGGCCTGACCCATGCGCCAGCCCCTCACCGGCCCTGACTGTGCCCAAGAGGCACCCCGTGGGCCCCCTGATGCCATGCCCTGCCAGCAACTCCACGGGGAGGCCCATTCCACTCAGGGGCTGGGCACCGTCACCACGCTTGGGTGGGGGTCTCCAGGAGACCCCCTGGCCCACTCTCCTCCCCATGGTACTGAGACCACGGCAAGCGTGTGGGACCCCACAGACTGGCCTCTGGCCAACAGCTCACCCCGAACCCTGCCTGCCTGACCCCCACAGCTCTGGGAAGGGCCCAGGCAGCCTCGGCCCTGGGGGGTGGGGGTGGGTCGGAGGAAGAGGGGATGAGGGGACCCCAGCCTCGGAGATCCAAGGAGCCCGACAGACCAGCGGCCCCACACCCCAGCCTCCCGGACCCCGGGCGGGGTTCGAGGGCCTGCAGGGCCCGTGTCCAGGAGAGGGTACCCACAGGCAGCACCAGGGAGCTGTGTCCATCCCAGGCACCCTGAGCTTGCCCCAGCGGCCACCGCGGGGACAGGCAGCCAAGCTGCATCTGTGCCCGGCTGGTCACGCGGGCGGCCAAGGCACACCACCTGGCAGAGCGGGCTGGCCCGCAGGCCCCCGAGCCCCTCTCTCTGAGCGGGCAGGCCAGCCTCGGCCTCCCCGTAGGGCCGAGTGGGGTCCGAGCGCCCACGATTCCCAGGAACTGCCCGACCAGCTGTCCCCACAGGGACGAGGAGGAGGGGGGTCCCACAGGCGTGAGCAGCACCCGAGGGGGCAGGCTCTCGGCCTCGCCTGAGCCCAGCCCGCCCATCCTCCCCCACCGGCCACTCTCACGGGCCACAGATGGGGCCAGAAGCGGCCGGGGCAAAGAGGGCACCGAGGGTCGGTGGCACCAGCCCTGCCCAGGGACAGGCCGGGCCCAGGCTCCAAGTGGGGTCACGGGGCAGGAGACGGCAGTGAGTTGGGGAGAGAACCCGAGGCCCTGGCAGCAGGAGGCTGGAGGCTGCGGGCAGGGGCGAAGGGTACCCATGAGGCTGGGGTGGGCCCTCTCCTGAGCCGCCACTTCCTGCGGGGCCCCGGTGAGCCCCAATTAGCTTCACTTTCCCTCGAGTTATCTGGGGAGAGGCAAGGCACTCGGGGCCCAGGACCCCCCGCCCTCACAGGCCTGCATCCTGCCTGTGCGCTGAGAGACCCAGGGAACCCCACCTCTGGCGCCAGCCCAGGGCCCTCGGCACCCCCAGTCCCTGGAGGGGTCACCTTCCACAGGGCCCACCGGCATCTGGGTCAAGAAGGCCTGGAGTGAGGCTGGAGCAATAGCACAGCGGGAAGGGCATTTGCCTTGGACACGGCCGACCCGGGTTCGAATCCCAGCATCCTATGTGGTCCTCGGAGCACCGCCAGGAGTAATTCCTGAGTGCAGAGCCAGGAGGAACCCCTGTGCATCGCCGGGTGTGACCCAAAAAGCAAAAATTAAAAAAAAATAGAAGGTGGCCTGGAGCAGCAGGCTGACCCACTGCCCTGGGTGGCCCCGGGCCTTGGCCATGCGCTGGGCACCCCTCTCCCCACAGGCCCGCACCGACACGGAGCAGGGCCCGGTGCCTCTCCGTCACGTGAGTGCGGGTGCCCCACGGAACAGGCCCTCTGGCCTCGCCGGACTGCGGCCGAAACCCTGGCCACACCGGGACAGGCCCCAGCCCACCGGGGTCTGGGCGCAGGAGGGCAGGGCCTGCACCCGCCACGCGCACCCGCAGACGCTCCAGGAAGGAGCTAGAGGGATGGGGGGGTTCCGGGTCCGTCTGCCCCCCACCTCCACTCGCACACGAGCATGCCCACACACGTGAACACACATCACACCCTGTGCACACCCTTCCCACGGGAACACACGCCCGACTGTGCACTCGAGTGCACAAGCTCACCTGGGGACACGCACCTTCACGTGTGTCTGTGCCCATTTCCCCCATGTGGGCACAGGCAAACACGTGCATGCATGCCGGGGTATACACGCCTGGACAGTCCACCTTCCCTGCTGGGCACACACGGACACACGCGCCCTGACATGCACTGTGAAGCAGACACGCACGTGTCCTCCTCCACATCTGTGTGGACCCGGGCACACAGCACGCAAACATTCACACCATGCACACACACGGGCCCACACACAGCCGCATGCAGCACACGCACTCTCTGTACGCACACTGCACATGGTCACACACCACACACCCGTCACACGTCACACACAGGTCACACGCCGCACACGGGTCACACACTGCACACAGGTCATACACCACACACCAGGTCACACACCACACACTAGGTTACACACCACACACCGGGTCACACACTACACACCGGGTCACACACTACACATCGGGTCACACACTGTACACTGGGTTTACACACCGCACACAGGTCACACACCACACACGGGCCACACACTGCACGTGGGCATACCGAGTCACACACCACAAACCGGGCCACACACCACACACTGGGCCACACACACCCCGCACACCTGCGCACACCGCACACACTCGCAGGCCCCACCCCGGGAAATCAGGTTGCACCGGGCCGAGTCAGGTTGTTGTTCTCATCACTGAAGCAGCACCACTTAGTCTCCAGCGTCCCCAACGCCACTGCGTCACCTCGGCCCTCGGGCCGCCCGCCAGCCCGGGCAGGCAGCGCCGAGACTCGCCCCAGGGGCGTGCGAGAGCTCCACGAGCTCGCCCGGGGCCAGCCCCCTCGGCCGCGGCCCCCTCTGGCCGCACCGTCCCCTTTGTGTGGCCACAAACGTGCCAGCAGCCGCCGGGCCCAGCGGGCAGCACACCAGGAACTGTCCGAGCTGCCTCCAGCCCGCACTGCCCGGCCTGGCACGCGGCTGGGCCTGGCTGGGACGTCGGGAGCACCAGGGACAAACGCTGCCCCGGGCACTGGGCGCCGCAGGGCCCTGAGCCAGAGCGGGTGCGGGGAGCCGGGCGCTGCCGGCAGCTCTGTGGGCAGGGGCGCTGGCACACGCCGGGGAGACGCCGCTGGCCCTCGACTGTCAGACGTGCCCCCAGCACCCGCCGGGCTGCCGGCACGGGCGCCCGTGTACCTGGCGGGACCCGCCACTGTCCGAGGGCCAGGCGAGCACCCGCCGCCCACCGTGGACCAGAGACGCGTCCAGATGCTGCAGCGCGGGAGGTGCCGCCCACTGAGGCCGCGGGACTGGCTGGGCGGGAGGGGCCCGGGGCTCAGCAGAACCAGCAGGAGCTTTTCTGAGGTTGCCTCCTCCATGCAGCCCTCGGGGACAGCCCCCCTGGAGACACCCCCGGGGGGGGGGAGGACGGGGGAAGGACGGGGGAAGGGCACCGTCCAAGCACGCGACCATGCGGCCACAACACGTGGGCACGGGTCACTGGCTGCACGGCTGCCCGGGGCCGAGCCAAGGTGCCCGCTCAGGGATGCAAAGCCACTTCGGGTGGGACTGTGGGCCCCTGCGGCCCCCGCTCGGCTCCCCGTGCCCTCGGTGGAAGGCGAGGGGCCGCGAGAGGGAGCTGGGGTCCTGGGCTCCCCTCCCCGCTGCCCGCCCCGCACTGCGAGGGCCCTTCAGGGAGTCCCCGCGCCCCCGAGGCTCCGTGGCTCCCCCGGGCTCGGAGCAGCAGACACGGAGCTCACGTCCCAGCCCGCAGACACACTGGGGGTCCGAGAGACCCCGGCCGGCCACGGCCCCCACAAAGGCACCAGAACCGGCACCCACAGACGCTCCGGCTGGCACGGAGCAGCTCCCTGCCGAGTGAGGCCCGCGGGTGCAAAGGGGGCTCGGGTGGGCATGAACACAAGCCGGGGGGACCCCACAGAAGCCAGCGCCAGCCGCGCTCCAGCAGGCAGAGGGCCGGGGGCGGCTCCGAGCCCTCCGCATTCCTGGGGCCTCCGCAGGCCGGCGGGAAGGGCCGTGCCTGGCACCGGGGACCACCCCGCGCCTGGGGAGAGGCCGGTACACAGCAGACAGCTCTGCGCCCCTCTCGGGGCCCCTCCCCTTCCTCCTGGGGGGCGTGGGGGCTGACCTCCCCGCTGGGCCATGGCCCCAGGCCACAGAGTACGCGCAGGAGACGAGGACTGGGGGTGGGGGACTCCCGGCCTGGCACCTTCCCAGCACCCCATCCCCACCGGGGGGGGGGGGAGGGGCCTGTGGGGGGCGTGCCAGTCTCCCCTGCACCTCTCAGAGACCCCTGACCGCGGGGCAGAGGAGCTAGCACAGGGCGGGCCCGGGTTCGGTCCCCAGCACCACCAGGAGGGACTCCTGAGGTCACCAAGTGTGACCCCAAAACAAAGAAGCCCAACAGAGCTGCCGGGAAGGGAGGCGGCCCCCGAACCTCTGGGGGCCCAGAGATGTGCCCCGTGAGGCCCCCGACCAGGGGAGGCGCAGGGTGGGGTGCCCAGGGGGACAGGTAAGCCGTGGGCCCAGGGGATGCAGTGACCCCCGCCCTGCTGCCCCTCGCTGTGACCCCGACAGAACAACCCCCACAGGACTGCCGGCACCAGGCGCCCAGGGTGGGCGTGTTCCTGCGCGTCAGCGTGCTCTGTGTGCGAGTCCATGTGTGTGCATACGTGCCTGCACGTGTGTGCCTGCTCAGCCCCGCCACTGCCCGGTCTCCGTGTCACCTCCCACACGCCCATCCTCGAGGAGACCAGCCGTCTCAGAAGCCAGAGGGGCCCCTGGCACCAGCCTGAATCACACAGGGGGAAACTGAGGCTGGGGGAGGCTGACCCTTCGCCCACACAGCGGGTTCAGGGCTGACCTCCCCTCACCCTCGGGAGAGTGAGCAGTGTGGCCCCACTGCCCACGGAGGCCAGCGCCCTCCCCTGTCCCGGGCGGCGGGCAGAGCCCAGAACGCTCAGCAGGCCCCGCCCCTTCCAAAGGCCCAGCACGGCCTGCGTGTGCGCCTGCGTGCACATGTGTGTGTGTGTGCATGTGCGTGCATGTCTATGCTTGCCTGTGTCTGTGTCTTTGTGTGTGCGTGTGCCTCTGTGTGTATGACGTCCACGTGAGTCTGTGTGTGTGTGTGTCTGTATGTGTCTGTGTGTGTCTGCGTGTGTCTCTGTGTGTGTCTCTGTGTGTCTGTCTCTGTGTCTATGTGTGTCTCTGTGTGTGTGTGTGTGTGTGTGTGTGTGTGACCACCCTGGGGCCCACACAGTCCCTCTGACAGCCGCTCCCGGCGTGGCTGAGGAGAGAAGCGGGAGGCTGGGCCCTGTGCCAGCGGGGGGTGCGGGCAGGAGCCAGGGGGCAGCCCCCCGGGTGGGTGGGATTCCCCAGTCTCCATTCCCGTGTGCAGGGGAGGGCAGGGGAGGGGCTCCCCAAACAAAGTCAGGCGCAGGAGCAGGGCCCAGAAACCCAGCAGGGGTGGGGGGGCAGGTTTCCAGGAATCCGGGGTCAGGCGGCTGCAGGAAGGTGCAGGGGCTAAGAGAGGCCCACAGGCACCCAGCACCCCTCCTCTGGAAAGGGAGTCAGGGCCTCCCCCCGGCTGGCACCCTGGGCACTGACGGGCCCCACACTGCCGCATGGAGAGCAGCAGGGGGGCGGCTGGGGGGGCCCTTCCCACCCGGCCCCCGGCTCACCTGCCCCCGGCAAACCACCCACCACACGGCCCCATCCCAGAGGCCTCTGCGCGGACCAGAGCCGAGGTGCAGGGGAGGGTCCCGGCCCCTTTTGGAGCTACCACACCAGAATCCCACCCTCCCGGGCGTCTCCCCAACACCGCCCACCCGGACCCTGCGTCAGGCGGCACCCGGGCCCCTCTTACAGCCAACTCTGCAGGGATGGACGGGCCCAGGTGGCCACACTGCCCGCCCGAGACACACAGGGCAGCCCTGGGTGTCCGCCGCGGCCTCAAGGGAGGGAGACGGGACCCGGGACGTGGGGTCCCTGGTGGGCGGCCAGCGCCAGGCCTAGTGGACACACAGCTCTGGCCATGGGGACAGGGTCAAGCCTCTGGGGCTGCGTCCAGGGGCTCCGGGCCAGCCCTTCCATGTCCACCCTCCTGCCTCACCTGTGCCCCTGTGCCCGTGTCCGGGGACCCCCCGGCTGCAGCCCGACCCAGCCCTGGAAGCCTCTCACAGTCTCTAGAAGCCTCTGGAAGTCGATGGGAACAGAGGGGGCCCTGGAGAAGGGGAAGGGGAGCTCCTGCACCCATGTCCACGTGGGGGGCGGGGACAGGCCACAGCCCTGCCTGGGAATTCCACCAAGACGGGGGAGGGACGGCCACACCCCTTCAAAAATGAATTGTTTTATCCAGAAATAACACTCAAGTCCCAAGGCTGAAGCGCGTGATGTCCAGCCCCCGACCCCCGCAAAGCCCTTCCTACGGGGACCCCAGAGTGAGGGTGACATCTGCCCAGCAGGCCGGAGCGATGACAGCGGCCACCGTGGCCTCCTTGCCCCCCCAGGCCGGGGCACCCACAGCCCACTAGAGTGGGGCCAGGCGCCGTGGCTGCCCGCCCAGAGGCCCAGAGGCCCGAGGCCAGCTCTCCCCCCAGCCTGTCTGGGTGCCTGCTGGGGGCAGGGCACGGAGTCACCCCGGCCGCTGCGGCAGGGGGGGCCGCACCACCTGGGGAGCCCCCGAGGGTCCCCCGAGCCGCCTTCTAGGACCCGGCCCAGGCCTGACCCAGGGAAGCGGGGGCTCGAGCCAGCCCAGACCCTCGCAGAAGAACATTCTGTCGGGGGCTGCGGGCGGGAAGGAAGGAGTGTGTCAGACAGGGCTTGACAACAAGCAGACCCCCCAGTGAGGGGAGGGAGGGAGAAGCAGTGACTGGGGACGGCGGGACGCGGGAGCGAGGGGACAGGCGTGGCGCGGCGGGGCGCGGGCTGTCTGCACAGCATCTGGCAGTGAAGTCAGACCGTGAAGCTTCTGGAATGTGCGAGCTGCAGGCAGAAAGGAGTCGGTCTGACCAGCAGACACCTCCAGCCTGGCCCCAGGACCTTGAGCTTCGAGCTGCGGAGCTCTGCAGGGACAGGGGCAGGGGCAGGGCAGGGAGAATGTTCTGGAAGGGCAGAGTTCGAGATGGAGGCAGTGGCCCTGCAGGTAGGGAGGAGAAGGGTCCCAGGAGCAGGGACAGAGGGTGGACATGGCAGGGGACAGAGGTAAAAACCCAGCACGGGCTCTGGAACGCCTGAGGTCAGCCTCACGCCCACTCTGGCCCGGACACAGCCGCAGGGCGCAGGCAGAGGCCTGCAAGCCACCCGCACGCCCCGCACTCACCAGTGCTCACGAGCACTCACTAGCACTCAGGGTACTCACTGGCACTCACTGGCACTCACTGGCACTCACGAGCACTCACCAGCACTCACCAGCACTCACCGGCACTCACGGGTACTCACTGGCACTCACCAGCAATCACGAGCACTCATGGGTACTCAACTGACACTCACGAGCACTCACCAGCACTCACGGGTACTCACTGGCACTCACGAGCACTCACCAGCACTCATGAGCACTCACGAGCACTCACCAGCACTCAGGGGTACTCACTGGCACTCACGAGCACTCACCAGCACTCACGGTTACTCACGGGTACTCACTGGCACTCACCAGCACTCATGAGCACTCACGAGCACTCACCAGCACTCAGGGGTACTCACTGGCACTCATCAGCACTCAGGAGCACTCAGCAGAACTCACCAGCACTCACCGGCGCTCACCAGAATTCACTGGTACTCACCGGCACTCACCAGCACTGCCGGGCACTCCGCCAGCCACTCTGGCAACTGCTGCAGCCTCACCAAGGACACCGGCACCCACTCCCGCAATATTCCAACACTCCCGCGACACGCGACCTCGCCGTGACACGACCGCCGCCACCAAGGACCCACCAAGCCACCCAACACGCCACAGCAGCTCCAACCGCGGCCCGCCCCCAGCCCCCACTGCCAGCTCGACCCTCCTGCGGCCGGCCAACGGCCCGGCACGACACCCACTCTCTACCCACCGCCCCCCAGCTCGGCCTGGCGACCCCACACACCGCGCCCCGGGGGCCCCTGAAACTAAATTCCAGCTCAGAGCTTGGGGAGGGGGAGCAGCGGCTGGAGTCCGGCTCTGTCCCTCCTCACAGCCCGCCTGGCCGCCCCCCCGCCGCCCCCCCACGGGCAGACGTCCAGTGACCCCCACTGAGCCGCCGACAACGGGCCTTTGTTCCCGCCATTGTCTCCGATTCTCTCGCCCGGCTGGCAAGCGATCCCGCCCGGCTGGCAAGCGATCCCGCGGCTTTTCCTGAGGGGCCCAGAAGGTCCAGCGCCGGCGTGGGGCTGCCTCGGGGCCAGCGCGGCCCTTTGGACCCGCCCCAGGCCGGGGGCTTTTCTGGGGAACCCTGCGGGGGGCAGGCGGGCCGGTCAGTAAAGGCAGGTCAGCGGCCAACAGCGAAGTGCTGGCCTTTGTGGGGCTGGCCGGGCCCCTGCACGGGCTGCCAAGTGGCCAGGGCCAGGCAGCGCGCGGCCCCGCCCTCCCACCACGCCCCCCGCCCCCACACTCCCGCTGGGCCTCCTGTGAAGCTGCTCCCCTCCCGCACAGGGGTCTCCTGCCACCCGCCGGCCTGCAGACCACCCCCTTGAGAGCTGCACGACCCTAGAGCCCGGGGGCTCAGGACAGAACCAGCCAAGGTGCAGGCAGGCAGGCAGGCGCCCTGCGGAAGGCGGGGGGGGGGGGGGGGGGGGGGAGCCAGGGGGCACCACATGGCCAGAGGTGATTTTAGTTGCCTGGTTTGTTTGGGGGCCACACACGGCTCAGGGCTGACTCCTGGCAGGATTCCGGGGACCCAGAATCTCAGAGTCCATGCATGCGGCCCCGGGGTCTGCAGCGTCACTGCAGCACACCCGTGTCACAGCCATGCGCACACCCAGCACCGCACGTGCACCCGTGTCACTGCATGCACACCCACTGCATACACGCCCACTGCATGCGTGCCCACATCACTGCCCGCACACACCTGTCACTGCACACCCACTGCGCACCCACACCACTGCTTACATGCCCACGTCACAGGCGTGCATGCTCACGGCACCGCAGGCATGCCCATGTCACAGGCGTGCACGCCCACGTCACTGCACACACGCCCGCCCGCGTGGCTGCGCTGCGTTGACCACATGCCCAGGCGTGGGCCAGGGGCCGTGGCGGCAGCTTCCCTGCGTCCCTCGTCCCCCTCAAGCTGAACAGCGGGTGCGCACGAGTCCAAGCCCGAGTCCAGGCCGGCCCCGCGGGGCTGGCGGCCGCTGCATCCGTCCGGCGTCCTCCGGCCTCCCCAGGGAGCCGCTGCTCTGCGCGGGGCGGGCGGGGACAGCGGTGGGCCAGAATGGACCTGGCGGTGTGGCCGGAAGGGCTGCGGGCGGCCTGTCCCCGCTGAAGGCCAGGGAGGGTGTCCGTGAGGAGTGTGGCTGCGCCCGGGGCCCCCCCTGCCCCACCCCAGCTCCCGCCAGGGGCCCCGGGATGAGTGAGGGGGTGGCGGAGGGAGAGACCGGCGCAGCACGTGGGGACCCAGAGCACCGAACCCTAGAACGTGGGCCACGGGGACAGGGGGTCCCTCCTGGCACGGAGGGAGGCAGAGCGCCCTGGGGGCTCAGCGCACTCTGACCTTCCTGCAGCCCCTCACACTGCCACAGTCCCCTCCCTTCCGGCACCTTCATCCCCGCCCCCACACTCCCCCAAGGCCAGGGCCCAAAGCAGGACACAGGGATAAGGCGCTGGCCGTGCCGCCAACTGAGTCCAACCCCCGGCATCCCACAGGGCCCCTGAGCACCCAGGAGAGAGTCCGGAGAGCAGAGCCAGGGGAAAGCCCTGCGCACCGCCGGCCGGCTGTGGTCTAAGAAGATAGATAAGAAAAAAGCTGCTTCGGTCAGGACCCCGAGCCACTCATGGCTCCCCGTCCTTGCAGTGAGCTGGCCCCGGCCCCTGGGCTCCCCGCACAGTGCTCCCGGAGCCTTCAGACGCGGAGCACCCCGAGAGCCCGGCCCAGGGCTCCTCCCATGTCCCTCTACACGGCCTCCCTGCGGCCAGGCCAATTCCCTCTGTCCTTCTCGTGGTTTCCAGCTGCCAACCAACAACCCACAGGGGGTGGGGGGCGCACAGGCCCTTCCCCACCCGCCCCGCTGCGCTGGCCTCAGGAGCCCGGGAACCCCAGCTCCCGACACCATCACTCGCTGGGGGGGCACCCCGGGCAGGGCGGGGGCACCCGGCCGCGACAGCGGGGCCCGTGGGAGCAGGGGGAGCGCCAGAGTTCCAAGGAAGAAGCTGAGAAGGATTCCAGGCTCGTGACCGTCCAGCGGGGAGGGCGCCGGCCCGGCACGAGGCTGGCGGAAATGGTGCCCGAGTGCAGAGCCAGGAGTAAGTCTGAGCACCGGGTGTGAGTGAACCCCACCCCCGGCCCCGCAAAACAAAAAAAAACTCCAGTTTTCCTTCTGCTCCTGCTTCAGGGGGCACCGGGGGCCCAAAGGGGCTGCTCGGGGTCCGCCAAGCCCCGTCCGAGCAGCAGAGGACGGAGGGGGCTGGGCAAGGCGCCAGGGCCGGCGGAGATCAAGGCCCTGGGCATCTGGAACTTTCCCCTGTCCCTCCAGGGCCTCCTCCCCCAGGCGGGTAAACTGAGACTGGGAAGAGCGAAGGGAGGAAACAGGCAGGAAGGAAACCATAAAAGGGAGAAGTCCACGGAGGCCGGGGCAAAGACGTCAGCGCCGAGCGTCCTCCACGGGACAAACGCCTTCGGGAAAGAGGCTCCTGAGCAACATGAGGGGGGGAGGGGGGCTGTCCCAGGGTGCCCTCGTCACTGGAGGGGGGATGAGCACTCTCCCGGAGAGTCAGGAGAAGGACGCTGACCCATGAAGGGCACCCCAGGAGGAAGGCGGGAACCGTCTCCTGCGGCCTGCCGTGGCCCTCGGGGAGGAGCCCCCCAATCCCAGAAGGGGGTCAGCCATGGAGCAAGGCAGGGCGCGCCCGGGAGACCCCCGTCTGGCCAGGACTGCAAACAGCCCCAGGCCAGGAAGTCCCACAGTTGGGGTCACCCGGAAATCAGGGCCTCCCTCAGGCCATGCCCACCCAACCCCACCCAACCCCACCCCATCAGGAAGCCCGGACACACCAGGAACCAGGTGCACACGTGTGTGTGTGCATGTGTGTGCGTGTGTGTTTGTGTGCGCGAGTGTGTGCGTGTGTGTGTGCGTGCGCGTGCATGTGCGTGTGTGTGCGTGTGTGTGTGTGTGTGTGTGTGTGTGTGTGTGTGTGTGTGTGTGCCCGGACTCCACAGGAGAGGAAGGAGGCGGCAGGCTGGGACACCGGCCAGCGGGAGCCCTGGGGGGCTGACCTGTGGTCTGCACACCAGCAGGGGCGCGGGGGTGTGGCAAATTCCTGGACATCCGGCACAAAACTGGACCCACCACACGGCCCCGCCCCACGCGCCATGCGCACGGCAGATCCCGCCCAAGCTCACAACCGTCATTTCAGGGCCTGGGTCCAGCAGGCTGGACTCTCCCGGGCTCTGTCCCTTAGCTGAGGGCCGCAGGTGGGCGTGGGGGAGGGGCGGCCCCGGGCACTGCACCGTAAGGCGGGTGGCGCCACTCCCAGGCTCATGCCAGGGAGGCAGGGGGGTGAGGGGCGCGCTGGCACGTCAGGGCTTGACATCAGAGACCCCGTCTCCCACCGCATCAGCCTGTGGTGCTGGGTTCGGGGCAGGGAGCTGCTTCCTGCTCTGGGGGCTCAGGGGTCCCCCCTGCCTGAGCTTCAGGGCCCGGGGGTGGGTCCAGTCCCGGGGAGGTCTGGGGGCACCATGCCCTGCCATTACCCACCCTGCACTCCGGAGCGGCTCGCAGGAGCCTGAGCCCAGCCAGGTGGACGCAGGGTAGACCGGGACAGTCCCACCTGCCGGCCGTACTGTCCCCCGCCAGCCCTGCCCCTTTAAACATCGTTTTCTTCCACACTTTTTTCTTTCAAGAGAAACATTTCACAGGGCTGGAGTGATAGCACAGCGGGGAGGGCGTTTGCCTTGCACGCGGCCGACCCGAGTTCGATTCCCGGCATCCCATATGGTCCCCTGAGCATGGCCAGGAGTAATTCCTGAGTGCAGAGCCAGGAGTGACCCCTGAGCATTGCCGGGTGTGACCCAAAAGGCAAAAGAAAAAAAAAAAAGAGAGAGAGAAACATTTCATTTTGTTCTGCTTTGGGGGCCACTCGCAGGGGTGCTCAGGGCTCACTCCCTGTGGGGTGCCGTGCGAGGGCGCGCCCTGCCTGCTACCTCTCCCGCCCTCGGCGCCCTCGGGGGCCAGTGGCTGGCGCCCTCGGGGGCCAGTGGCTGGACAGTGGGACAGTAGCCGGCAGCGTGTAGAGCCCTGGGCACCGCAGCCCTCCGCGTTCCCTGCACGCACCTGCACCCACACGCGCCTGTGCAGGAGGATGTCTGCAGCCCCCCGGGGCGGGCGAACCCCACCCAGAGGGTAACTCTAGGAGAGCCAAACCGCTGAAGGCAGGGGAGCGGGGTGAGACAGGCAGGTGGGGCCTGGGGAGGGACACCCCCCCAATGCTCCCGGGAAACCCGGGCTCCCTCTCTGCGTCACGGGGAGGGCTGGACCCCGCACCCGCTGGCCCAGGGCACTCACAGCACTGAAGCACAGGGGAGCCAAGAAGCTGGAATTGGGGGTCACTGTGCAGGCCGGGAGGAGCAGGGAGGCGGCAGGCGTGGGGGTGCAGGCACCCGACAGCGTCAGAGGCTCAGGGAGAGACTGGGGACCCCCTTGGCTCTGCCCGGTGGCACAAGCCCCAGCAGGACGCACAGGGGAGAAGAGCCCCCAACCCCGGCCCCGGAGAGCCCCGGGCGGGCGGGCGGGCGGGCGGTGGGCTCCAGCCCTGGGGGGAGGGAGGGGAGCCCGGGCCAGGCCCAGACCCTGCTCTGGACGGGGTCACCTGAGCCCGTCTGCAGAGGCAGCGCCAGGAGCCCTGAAAAGAATGGAAGGAGACCGTGGTGGAGGGTCCCGCAGGAGCGAGGCACCGGCTTCCCGCCTCTGCTCGGTGGCCTGGGGACCCCGCGAGCCGCGGGCACGGGGCCGTCGGGGAGCCGGAACTGCCACAAAGGGCCACTCCCAGGCGGCCTCATTAGGGCCGGGACAGGCGGGCACATTCAGGGCGCTCACAATCGGGCCCTTGTGGGGGGCGGGGGGCTCCCGGGGCCTCTGGTCGCCAGACAAGCGCGGCCGCCTTCTTGCCTTACAGCCCGGAGCGGAGCCGCAGATGGAGAAGCAGATTCGGGGAGACAAAGGCCGCGGCCCCAGCAGCGCACGGGCTATTTCGGGAAATGGGTCAACTCTCCTCGGGGCCTCCAGGCCGGAGCCACTGGCCCGCCCGGCCTGCCCGCGCCCCCCGGAGCAGCAGGGACAGACCCCCAGCCTGCCCGCAGCCACGCCCACACCCACCCCAAGGTCTGACGGCTCCCACGGAGGGAAGCAGGGGTGAGTCCAGCCCAGGGCCTCCAGGGCTGGGCTCAGCAGCCTCCCACTGCTCCCGGCCACCCCCAAAGCCACCTCCCTGCACAGCCGCAGGACACGGGCTGACGGGAGACCCCTCTCCCTCCCCCCCTCCTTCCCTCCATCCCGAGGGCCGCCAGGTCAGGGTGTCCAATGGGGAGCTCAGCCTCACCCCCACAGCTGACGGACGTCTCCAGCAGGGATGGGGGTGGGGGAGTGCGGAACCCCCTGGGAGCCTCTGGGACCCACTGGGCCATCTGTGCCGGCAGAGGCCCAGGCCCTGGCACTGATGCGCGGGTGGCAGCCACGAGCCTCCTGGGCAGAAATCACTAAGAAATGCCAGCGCGTCTTCCGCCGTGACTGCTGGGGGGACACAGGGCAGGGGCGGGCGAGTCAGCGGGAGGCTGCTGGGGGGAGCCGCCAGGGCCATTTGGTGCCAAATGGAGCAAAAGAAAACAGAAAGGCAAGTGGCCAGCAGGCCCTGACCAAGGGCGGGCGGGGGCGCAGGGGCGCGCATGGCTGGCACGCATAAGGCCTGCAGAGCCATCCCCGGTTCTGGCACGGCCAACCCAGCGCCACGGGGAGGGGCCCTGGCGGTCCCCGGCCCCGCTGAGGCTGAAATAAAGACAGGGCCACCTCTTCCGAGCTGCCCAGCTCCACCGTCTGCAGACCCGCATTTACTGAGCATCTACTACATGCTGGGAAGGCGGGGCCCAGCCCAGAGCAGGTCGGGAACTGGGGGCTCACAGAGCGGGCAGGTCTGTCGCAGTCAGCAGAGCTCTGTGCCAACGCGGTCCCGGCTGGGGATCGGGTGACGGCGGGGCAGTAATTCCACCAGGCTCTGCTGCTGGCAGGGCACAGGCTGGGGCCAGGCCCAGCCCGACACCTGCCCCCAGCTTAACAGCCCCCACTGGGATGGAGGGGCTTCAGGAAGAGAGAACGGGGTCCGGGCAGGATTGGGCAGACAGGGCTAGACTCAGTAGGGGGACCCCAGAAGCCGGCCCTCTAAGCCCCAGGCCCCGCCCATCTTCCCTACACTGGCCAATCAGTGGTACGGAGGGGCGTGGCAAACTGGGCGTGTCCAGCATGGCCCAACCCCCCAGAGCAGCCCTGGGCAGGTTGCAGGGCTCCAACCCCAAGGGTGGGGTAGATCTGCCCCAGCCATCTGGACTGGGGGCCCCGCTCGAGGACTGGAACACGGGTGCTACACCCGAGACCCCCGTCCCCTGCAAGCCTGTGGCCACTCTCCTCCAACAGACGGGCTGTCCCCTTTGAGGCTCAGCCCAGCACCCCACTTCAACGCCCCCATAAACCTGAGAGGTCAAACCAGGGCATGGGGGTGTGGGGACGTGATGGACATCGCCCTGGCCCCTAGGAGGGCCCGCGGGGACAGCGGGGACAGGCGCCATGCCATGGGTCTGCTCCCCTGACCCCTATTGCCTTTTCCTCCCCTGGAACGGGGCTCTCCGGGGACGACTCCCACCGTGGGACCCTCCTGTGGGTCCAAGCAAAGGCCAGCTGAGACCTGCCCCCAGTGCCCCCAGGCTGGGCAGCCCAGAGCTGGACGAGAGAGAGAGCGAGGGGGGCCCAGGGGGAGGGGGAGAGAGGGTCTGGGGGCTGACCTGGGCCGGGCTCCTTCCTCCTGATCCCTCGGGAGCCCGGGGCCTGTGACCTTCGCCCCAGCTTCCACTTTCCCAGGCCGGCGTTTCCTCCTTCCTGTACCCTGGCCACAGCTCCAGGATGCCCAGATGCCCAGAGCGGGTGCGGGTCGGCGGAGGTTAAAGGCGTGGCCCACACCGCGGGGAAGCGAGAAACCCACCAGGGCGCCGAGAGAACACGCAGAGCCGGTGGCTCGGGCCCCCGGGCTGGAGAAGGGGCGCAGGGGGACAGGAAGGAGCGGGAGGACGTCTCCCTTCACCCCTGCTCCCCAGCCCACCTCGGGGAACTGAGCATGGCCAAGAACACGCAGAGCAGCTGATGCCTGCCACCCGCACCCACCCCCCTGCACGGCTGCAGCCTCAGGCGGGAGCACGATTCGCGGGGAGCATGGCCAGGAGACCACATACACACACACACGCACACACGCACACACACACACACTGCAGTGGCCCCGGGACAATCCCTCCACTTTGCAGAGCGGTCGCTTACCAGGGCAAGACTCAGTAGGGGGACCCCAGAGGCTGGCCCTCTAAGCCCCAGGCCCCGCCCATCTTCCCTACACTGGCCAATCAGCGGCATGGAGGGGCGGGGCAAGCTGTGGGCGTGTCCAGCATGGTCCAACCCCCCAGAGCCCCAGGGGCAGTGATGCTCTGGGGTCTAGCCTGGGGAGGTGGACCCCATACTTCCGGCCACACCTTTGGGCTCTGGAGGGACCCCCAACATCCCTACCAGCAACTCAGGAGCTGGGCACGGAACAGAGGGGGCCACACCCTCAGCCCCTGGACCCTGGGCTGCCAGGCCTGTGGTCAGGGGCCATGGGGAAGCAGAGAGAGGTGGGGCTCGGGCCCCAAAGCCCCTGACACAGCCCCAGTCCCAGCAGGAGCAGCTCCCCCCAGGCCAGCCCCCCTCCCCACCCAGCAAGCCCGGCTGTCAGGGGCCTCCGCCTGGGTCCAAACTACTTGTACCCCCAAGTTCCACCTGGACCCCTGTGTCTATGGTCCCTGGATTGGCTCTGTGGGGCCTGCACATGAGCATGCACGCACACACACATACACACATACAAACACAGGCTGACAGCTACATACACTCCACCCATCCAGTGACTGACAACTATACACACACATGCACACCCAGAAGTTGACAACTACATACATACACACGCACACCCAGAGGTTGACAGCTACACAAATACACACACACACACACACGCACACGCACACCCAGAGGCTAACAGCTACACAGGCTGACAGCTATACACACACATGCATGTACAGACACAGGCGCACATGCGCGTGCACTCATGGGCACAGACACACAAATGTGCACAGACACACAATCCCAGAGTCACCTGTCCCCAGGGCAGCCACACCCCCGGGGTGGGTGGGCACAGACGCAGTAGCGGGCCCTGGCGATCCCCACTACACACACAGCCACTAAATACACGGGGACGAGGTTCAGGCGCTGGGGACACTGCCCGCCCTTCCGGTCAGTGACTTGCCCAGGTCTAAGCCCTGAGGGAGACCTAGTGGGGCTCAGAAGACCCCCCACATCCGCCCCTCCGGCCCACAGGGCCCGACTTTCCCCGCAGCAGGACACCCCCGGGATGTCGCCTGGCAGCCCCACCCACAAACGTCTGCCCAAAGGTCACACAGGCGGTTGGGGCAGGGAGGAGGCCAGGGGTCTGGCCCACCGTGGGCGCTAGCTTTGCCCCCGCTCAGGAAGGCCTTACTAGCTAAGCCCACTCAGAGAGCGGCGCTGGGGGTCCCTCGAGGTGCACTGGGGCCAGCCTTAGCTCCCCAAGACCCACCCCACCCCGCCCCACCCCGCCCCCCTAACCAACAACAAACCAGCAAGAGCAGCAGAGGTCTCACCCCAAAGCCCCAGTCTGGTTTGGCTTGGGTGCGGGGGCCGCCCTGAAGACCACATACGGTGCCGCGTCAGCAGAGAGCCAGGCAAGTGCCTGCACCCCAGCTATCTCCCCAGCGCAAGACACGGGGCCCCTCAGAGGGGAGGGCAGGCCTGCGGGGCCCAGGCTTCTCTAGGTCAGCGAAGGGCAGTGGGCAGGTGGGAGGGGGCACCCGGACCACGGGTAAGCTGCTGCCTGCACACAGCCAACCTGGGTCAGTCCCAGCATCCCATATGATCCCTGAGCACAGAGCCAGGAGTAAGCCCTGAGCACTGCCAGGTGTGGGCACAACCCCAACCCCCTAAAAAAAAAAAAAATATATATATATATATATACATATATATTTAAAGTGCTGGCATTGGGAGATCAAAATTCCCAGGCTCAGTGGGCGCAAAACTGGCTTTTTGGCAACTTGGAGCCGGCCCCATGGGGCGGGGGCAAGAGGCCCCATGCAGACCCCAGAGTCATCCCGGCCCCCGGCATGTTTTCTGAGCTGCTGGCCCGGCGAGCCCAGCGCGGGGCCTTGTTTGGTACTGATGGACACCGCCCAGAGCACCGCGCGTGTGGCCCCGCCACCGCCCAGCTCCCTGGGGAGACCAGGGCGCCCCACTCCTCAGCAGGTGCTGCAGACAGCCGCTGGGGTGCCTGCCACCACTTCTGGGGTGCCCTGGTTCTCGCTGCCGGTCCCAGGAGGCACCTGGAGAACCTGGGCCCGCTGGGCAGAGGGGGCCCACCCCACCTGGGAGAGGCCCCTCCAAGGTGTAGGAAGTGGGGGTGCAGGCGGAGGGGAGGCGGCTGTGCCCTCCAGGGTGGGAGGTTATCAGCCATCTGCTCCTGGTGACCGATAAGGAAGTGACACTTCCCAGGAGAGGGGAAGGAGGGCAGAGCTGGGTCAGGAATCGAGTGTCTGCTGATTGTCAGCCTGGCCACAGTGACAACCCGCCAGAGGCCGCCCCGGGCCAGAGCCACGAGGGGGGTGAGTTCCTTTGCACCTCCACCTACTGGTCTGGAAAATGGGGAAAACCACCCCCACCCCAGACCCTCGAGGCACCAGCGGGCTCATTCCCAGCAGCCACTGCCCCCATCACAGCGTCTCGCTGTCCCTGGTCACAGCAAGTCAGAGCCGCACGCCCAGGCTCGGGAAAGCGAATCCGGGGGCCAGGACGCGCCCGGGTCCCCAGCGCCACTCCCGCTGCTGAGGGGACATCTCAAAGCCGGGCGCGCTCCCAGACAAAAACCAGTAACCATTCCGCCTGCCCACAGCCGACACTTGGGAGAAGGGGCCACATTTCTGCCCCACCCAGCCCCGGAGCAAGCTTTGTCACCTGTTCCCGTGTGCCGTGGGGCGGGAGGATGGGACTGCAGGAACTGTGACACCTCCACGCCCCCGCCCCCCCCACACACACCCCCGGTGGGTGGAAAACCTCAGGTCCAATCGGGGGCACCCTCCACTCCGCACGCCAGCCACTCCCAGAGCTCTCGCCCTGACTCAGGCAGGGCTGGGGGCCTCCGGGTCCCAAATGTGACAAAATGGCACCCCAAGAGTCTGCTGAAAACCAGGCCTCCCAGCTGGGACCCCCTCCCTCCTTATTGCACTAGGAAGAACTAGAGCCCCCCACCCCCACCCCTGCAGGTGACAAGGCCTCACCTCCCCCTGCCTTGGCCACCCGGCAGGTAGAGCCGCCAAACCTGGAGGAGAGGGTGGAGGGGAGTCTGGATACAGAGTTACAGTGCGAAACCCGAGTTGGGGCGCTAGATGGTAACAAAATATCCCTCCCCACCCGCTCACAGGTACTGGGCCCAGGGTGCTAACCCAGGTGGGGTGGGGAAGCAGCAAGCCCCGGGGGTCCAGCCGCCACCACAGCCAGCATGCAGCGGGCGGGCGCCCGGCCCTCCCCCGCTCTGTCCGCACCCAGGCTGGCCCGGGACGCGTCAGGGGAAGGCCCGGGAACATCTTCCCGGACGGGGCGAAGCCTATTAAGAGAACCAGAAAGGGTTGTTTAATCTCCACCTTCGGGCAAAATAGTTCAGCAACTGCCACCAGTGCCGGGGGCCGACAAAAATGTGGAAGAACAGGGAGGGACTCCGGCGGTGGCGCTGGGAACGGGAGGGCTGCCGAGGCCTTCGCGCCCCAGACACGCCCCCGCGCCCCCCCACCCCCACCCGGGGCCTGTCCTGGGTCCACGGGAGGACGAGGAAGACACTAGGCCGGCGCGTTCCCCCGGACCAAAGGTCTCCGCCCACAGCTGAGCCACCTCACACACTGGCACTTCCTGTAAGGCCACAGAATTCCTGGGCTTTATCTCCACCTCCAACCCAGGAGGTGGGGCCGGGATCACCCCCGCCATTCCCCAGATAAGATAAGAAACTGAGGCACCCACCGGAGCAAGGCCAGGATCCCCTGCAAACACTGCACCCCCCCCCCCACCGAAAGTCTCCTAGCATCTGGGAAGGGGGGCGCGGCACCCCAGGGCGGGCTCTGCGCCCGGCTGCGTCCTCTCCGTCCCGGCGCAGGCGGAATTCCAACACACACGTGCAGGCGCCTCGGCTCCGGGCCCCCAATTACTGGCTCCAGTAAGAGGCGAATCCGGCGCTCGGAGGGGGCTTCCTCGCCGCCCCTGCGAGCCCCGCCTCCAGGGACACCCCCGGGCCCCGTTCCCCCCACCCCCGCCGCCACTAACTCCAGCGGCAGGGAGCTTCGCTGGGGACCTGGGACAAGACTCCATCACCCCGGCGGAAAGCAACTCCCCGAAGCTCCCGGGAGAAGGTGCACGCGGGACAGCGACCCCGAGTCTCCGGGCCCGGGTGGGGTGCGGATTGGGAGGGGGAGCGTGGGGCAGGGAAGGAGAGTCGGAGGCGCGCGCGCCGCCCTTACCGTGGAGGCCGTTGGGGATGCTGCGATGGTGCGCGGGCGCCGACAGGTCGTCCAGGGACCGGCGGGTGGCCACGGGCTTGCCGTCGGGGGCCTTGTGCGGCCCGGGGGGCAGCAGCGGGGGCGGCACGTGGTGGTGGTGGTCCGGGCTGCCGCCGCTGCCCGCGCTCGACGTGCTGCTGCCGTCGCCCACGTCGCGGGCCCCCGCGCCCGGCGCGCCCCCCGCCAGCGGCCCGCTCAGGCTGGCCTGGCTGTCGATGGAGCTGCGCGAGCCCGCGCCGCCCGCGCCGCCCGCGCCCCCCGCGCCCCCGGCCAGCGCCGCGCGCTCCTCGTCCAGCAGCAGCACCAGCTCCTTGAGCTCCAGGTTCTCGCGCAGCAGGGCCTCCTGGCGCGCCTCGAGCTCGCGCAGCTTCTGCTGCGAGCGGGCCACCTCGTGCCACACGGCGCCCGCCGCGTGGCGCCCGAAGCGCTGCCACTCGCGCGCCAGCTTGCGCCCCTTCTGCCGGTCGTCGTCCAGGAAGCAGCAGAGCTCGCGCAGCTCCTGGTTGTCGTCCTGCAGCCGCTGGTTCACGTCCTTGAGGCCGCGGATCTCCAGCAGGTGCTGCTGCAGGCGCCGGTTCACGTCGCGCATCAGGCCGCCGTGCTCCAGCATGAGGCCCACCTTCTCGCCCTCGGCGCGCCGCAGCCGCCGCGCCAGCTCCTCCTTGCTCCAGCGCAGCAGCTCCTCGTCGGGCACCTGACTCAACTCCTCCGCCGCCGCCGCCGCCGCCGCCGCCGCCGCGCCCGGGGGCTTCTCCATGGCGGGCGGGTCAGCGCGGCGGCATCGCCCGCGCCGGGGGGCTGCGCGGCCCGGGGGCGGCCGGGGGGCGGCCCGGCGCGGGTGCGGCCTGCCCCGCGCCGCCTGGCACGCTCTCACGCAGCGCCCGCCCGCGCCGCCCGCGCCCCCGCGCGCTCCGGGGCCGCGCGAGCCCACACAGCTGCTGCGTCGGCGGCCGCCGTGCCGGGCGCTCGCGGGGCTGGGGCGCAGCAGGCGGAGGCCCGGCCCGGCCCAGCTCCCGAGCCCCGGCCGGCCCCGCCCACCCCGGGCGGGGAGGGGGCGGGGCGAGGAGGGGCCCCGCCTCCGCGCGCGGGGGGGGCGCCGGGGGCGGGGCCGGGCGCGCCCGCCGCCCCCGTTGGCCCCCCGCGCCGTGCGCCCGCCCGCCCGGCGGCCAGTCCGAGGCGCGCTCGCGCCCAGGTCCCGCCCCCGCGCGCCGCCGATTGGGCGTCCCCGGGGGTGTGCGGGAGGGGCGGGGCGCGGGCGGGGGGGGCGCCGCGCAGATGGTACCGTCCGCGCCCCCTCCGCTCCCGCTCCCCTCCCGGCGGTTCAAGTTTCTGCGCCCGGAGGACGCGGCCTGGGCCAATCCCCGGGCTACTGGGCGCTTTTAAAATGCAGGTAGGGCCGCGGGAGGGGGTGACGGTGCGAAAGGTAGGGCCGGGCTCCCCTTAAAGGAGACGCGCGGCGATGCGCGCCCAGCCCCTCCGGCCCGCGCCCCCGCCGCCCTTCCCGGCCCCCCGGACCCGGAGTCCGCATCCTCACGACCGCTCCCCTCCTCCCTCCCGGGCCACCGGCGTCCAGCCTCGGCTGGCAGCGGACGAACAATAGGACTCGGACACGGGGGCCGCTCTGCCCGCTCTTTGTCCCATAGCCTGCCCCGAGTTCCTCCGCCCCCCTCTGCGCCCCGGCCCCCCACCGCGGTCTCCACTGTGGTCCGCGGCTGTGGCCACCCCCCGGCCGCGCCCCGCCACTTTCCAGCCTGACCCGCAGGGGCGCGGGCCGACCGGCATGGGTCACTGGCCTCTGCCCACCCGGAGCCCAGAGCTGCGCCCCGATCCCCGCCCACCGTGTGTGCCTGGGGGACGGGCGGGTAAGGGGGCGAAAATCCGTGATCACAAGGTGGAGAGCACTGGGGAGGGAGGAACGGCCCCCCCAGAGGGCCTGGACGCCCCGCCGGACGCCAAGCCCTCTCCCGGCCCGCAGCCCCGGGTCTCCCCCGCGCCCGCGGGTCGGTCCCCGGAGCGCATTTACGGCGCGTCTGCAGCCAGCCGGGGCGAGGTGGGCGTCTCTCCCCCGGGACCCGCGGCGACAGGAAAGTCGCGCGCTCGGCCCGGAGCGGCGCCCCCGAGGTGCCCGGGAAGCGCGGCTGAGCCGTTCATTCCACCCCGGTGCGCCCCGCGCCCGCTCGGGGCCCCTCCCGCCCCGCCGGACCCGGCTGGGGGCCACGGGCGGGCCAGGACGCGCCCTCTGGGGGGGACTTTGCCCTCCGCGGGGAGCCGGGGAGAGAAGATAATAAGCCCAGGAGATAAACCCCGAGACTGGAAGGAGCTCCGGGCTCTAGGGACGAGGGGCCGGCGGGCATCCGCTCGGGGATCTCCAGTTCCTGGCGATCCCACGGTCAGGGAGGACCCCAGAAGAGGCGTCCAAACTGAAATCGGAGCGGCAGGACAAAGATAAGCGGGAGGGGGGGCTGGGATGAGGGGGAGGGTCTCCGGAGGGGGGAGGGGACGGTTGGGGCCCGGACCTGGGGACTGTCCGGCTGGTGGCCCGCTCCGGGAAGGCCAAGCAGGGAGGAGGAGGAAGAGCAGTGGGGGGTGAGATCAGGGGGGGCAGCTCCTCTCCCCCCTGTTCCGTGAGGCAGCCGGGGACGCTGTGGGGGGTTTAGCAGGAAGCAACCTGACCCAGTTTGCCTTCTCAGAGGCTCGGGTGGGAAGGAGGGGTGGGGGAGGGAGGTTGCCCGCGCCCTGGTCCAGATTCACCTGCAATTCACATTCCCGACCCACCAGGTAGACGTTGGGGGGTGGGGGCTGGAGGAGAGGGTGCACCCCACTAAGCCAGCTCCACTGGGCTTGAAGGAAGGGTACCGGGGGAGCCAGGAAGCAAGATTAAACAGCTCCTCGGAGGTTCCTCCAGAACAAAGCCAGTGCAGAGCTGCTCCGGGAGCATGAGGGGCGTCGGGAGGCTGCGGACTCCCTAGGGAAGCTCTGAGCCGATTAACGTCAGCTCCTCCGGGGCACCCCCTGACTTGGTGCATGCTCTCAGGGGCTCCCCGAGCCTGCCTCGGTGCCCTGATCAGCAGAACGCGGCTTCAGCCTAGCTTTGAAGTGGAAACGGAGGCATTCCTCTGGATGGGGCTGGTTGGCACCGGCCTGAATGACCAGAGCCCTCCTGGCCCTGACAAAGGCAGCTGATGCGGGGGTGGGGGGTGTGCTGGACAGGAGAGGCTGGTGGCCGAGAGGAGGGGCTCCCCAACCCTGCCCCCTTGACTCCGCATCCTGACTGCACAGACTTGGCAGAGAGGTGAGGGCAGCAGGAGAGAGAGAAGGAGGAACATCTGAGCTAGAGCCCCATCCCTAAGAACACACCCCCCCAGAACCCCCACCTAGTAGCCCGAGAGCCGGAACCTCAGAAAGGCCCAGGGTCCGCCTGGTCAGCTCCAGGTGGTGACCAGCTCTGTTTTGTCACAAAAGCAGCAAAAGTGCAAGCAGGGTCTCTAATACTCAGTGGTACCCAGAACAAGTAACGGGGTGTTGAAAATTAAAATGCAGGGACTGGAGAGCTGGCACGGTGGGGAAGGCACTCGCCTCATACGCAGCCAACCGAGGCTTGATCCCTGGCACCACCTGGGAGCCCCTGAGCCCCACCGGGAGTGATCCTTAAGTGCAGAGCCAAGAGTCAGCCCTGAGCACTGCCAAGTATATCCCTCCCCCCCAAAATAATAAAGACACAGAGGCCAGAGAGATAGTGCAGGCACTAAGACACCTGCCTGCATGCGGCCACCCCAGTTCTCGTCATCAGGGTCCTGCTTGCCCCACCCCTGCACCTCAGGTGACCCACGTGGTCCTTCTGTGTCAGACCCAGGACCCAAGCAGCGCCCCCCCCCATTCTCGGGGACTCCCATTGAAACACTGATCCAGTGGCAGAGGAGCACAAGAGGGTTCCCTGGGGCCGCCTGAACACTGCTCAGGAGACCCCAACGTGCACGTGAAGGAAGCAGCGCCACTCCACTCACCTTCCAGAATCTTCTGGAAAAGATCAGCTGGCGTGAGCGCCTGTGAGTTCACACGCCATGGACACACGTTTCCTAAACGTGGAGTCTGGGTTGCTGGGGGCACAGGACAGGGCGGGTGGGATGGCGAGCTGGCTGTCCCCGCTGCGGGAGGGGGTCTGAATCCCCTCTGTGGCCGGCCTGAGCACAGAGCCCCGAGAACACGCGCTGGTGGTGCAGGGGGGGCCCAAACTGGCACCAGGAGCGAGAGCCCGAGGGGAAGGGCTGGCCTAAGGCGCCTCCCCTGCTGGCTCCCTGCCCCCGAGCAGGTCAGGGCAGATAAGTGAACGCACGTGCCCTCACCTGATGGGGAGTTGGGGGGTAGAGGGGATGCAAGCGGTGAAGGTGAAGGAGGTGGAGGAGGAGAAGGGGAGGTGATGGGCAGAGGAGTCGGGGCGGTTGGGACTGTGCCTGGGGAGCAGGGAGAGAGGGCTGGAGCAGCAGCAGCCCTGCCCCCGAGGTACACTGCCAAGTGGGGACTGACACGCAGACTGGGCTCTAGCGAGGTCACCCGGGGGCTGGGCACCCAGGAGCCAGGCGGAAGCAGGGCCTGTGCTCTGATTGCCACGCCGGCCCTCCCGTTAGCCGCACCAGGCCGGGCCCGGGATTCTCACCGGGGCAGGGATTGCCCTGCGCTGGGCTGGTGGTCTCCGAAGTCCGAAACCCCAAGCACAAACTTTGGCATCTCTCTGCTGTGGTGGGGGTGGATCACTCGGGGTGCCCGGGACAGTCGCCTCCGGGGACCAAACCGGGGGCCTCACCTACGTGTTCTGAACCACATCCCCGGGCCCCGCGTATCAATTTGTATGCCATGCGCTGAGGCTTGGGGGGTGCCGGGACCCTGGTGGCCAGCAGGGTCTTGTGTGGGGGCCACCTTCCCACAGGTCAGCCAGGTGATGGTGTCCTCTCCACATCCTTTCCAGCCCCCCTCCTTCCTGGGGGACCCTGAGACAGGAGACATCAGTGCACTCGCCTCAAAGGCTAAAATTCCCAGCCGGGGGGCCAGAGAGATGGTGCAATGGGTAGCGCCTATGCCTTGTATACAGCCAACCCAGGTGTGATCCCCAGCACACTGCAGGGTCCCCTGAGCCCTGCCGGGAGAGATCCCCGAGTGTAGAGCCCGGAGTACGCCCTGAGCACCACCGGGTGTGGCCCAGCGGGGATCAGTGGGGTTTCTGTGCCTGGCTCTCAGGTGCAGCCCGGCAGCCAACCTGCCCATCCGACACCCTGCCCGGCCCAGGCCAGGCGGCGGCCCCTGCCAGCCCGCGCTCCTCTGTGCGCCCTCCCACCCCGCGCAGACCTCCCGGTGCGCCAGGACGCTCTCGCGGGCCCAGGGGAAGCGCGAGAAACAGGTTTGCCCAGTGGGACGTCTTCCCCATGTTTGTGTTGGTCAAATTGATGCTTGCACACCGGCCGCGTCCCGGTGGCGGGCGAGGGGGGGTAATGACGGGCTGGGCCCGGGGATCAGTCACGGGCTGGCACGCGGGCGCCGGGCCAGGCTGTGTGTGGCTGAGGCGGGTGGGCCGGGCCCAGAGCTCCCGCAGAGAGCGCCCGCCCCCAGCAGCGCCGCGGCCTCTGGTGCCCCTCTGGTGCCCCTCGTGCCAGGCCCCGGGTGGTGTCACCGGCAGCCATGCTGCAGAGACCTGAGCCCCGACTCCGCCGGCCCTGCATATTTCATGTGCTGGCGGGGCGGGGGCAGGAGTCGGCCTTAATTGTTAATGTGGCTTCGCCCCGCTCCGCCCCTGCCGTGTCAGGGACAGTCGCCCGCCTGGCCTGGCGTGACTCTCTGGGCAGGTAGGGCAGGGCGGGGGCTGGCCCGGCGGAGCCGCCTCTCGCCAAGAGAAGCTGGAAGGCCGGCACTGAACTCGGCCATCGGGTTTCCGTCCACTCCGAGGGGGGCCTTGAGCCTGGGGCTCGGGAGATGTTTGTTGAATGAATAATAAAACAGGGACTTGGGCTAAGTGGACAGTCCAGGCCCAGGGTCTGGGTTCTGGTCGGCTTCCATTCTTTGTGGGTGTGGGGGCCACACCCAGGCCTCTGTGCTCTGGGGGTCGCTCCCGGGGAGCTCAGGAGACCCTGTGGCTCTGGTGGTGGAACCCAGCTTCCACCTGCCTCAGGCAAACGTCTGCTCCGTCTGTTGAGCCCCGCCCCCGCCCCAGGCCTGTGCTCTGTGTGGTAGCTGTGAGCAGTCCTGAGTGAGTCTTTTTATTTTTTTAAATTTTTAGATTCACTGTCACTGTATCACTGGCATCCTGTTGCTCGTCGATTTGCTCGAGCGGGCACCAGTAACATCTCCATGGTGAGACTTGTTGTTACTGTTTTTGGCATATTGAATGCGCCACGGGGAGCTAGCCAGGCTCTGCTGTGCGGGCACGATACTCTCGGTAGCTTGCCGGGCTCTCCGAGAGGGACGGAGGAATCGAACCCAGGTCAGCCGTGTGCAAGGCAAGCGCCCTACCTGCCGTGCTATTTCATTTTTTTTTCTCCTGTTTTTGGCTTATTGGGTCACACCTGGCGATGCTCCGAGGTTACTGCTGGCTCTGCACTCAGTAACTACTCCCGGCAGTGCTCTGGGGACCCTCTGGGATGCCGGGGATGAAACCCAGGCCGGCTGCATGCAAGGCAAATGCCCTGCCCACTATACTGTCTCTCTGGTCCCTGAGTGAGCCTTAACCCCCCTCTAAGCATCCCCTGTTACCTAGAAATGGGCACTTTGGGGGGACATGGAGCCCCACCCATGGGTGTTCTCTGGGACAGTGGGTCTTGGCAGTGCTCGGGGACCAGGCAGAGGCGGGCATCGTGCAGAGGTGGAGGGACCGGGCAGAGGCGGGTGTCAAACCCGGGCCTGTCACACCACGCCTGCACTCAGCTCTCTGCGCTGTCTCCTGGCTGGGGTCGCTTGTCCTTCTCGTGGAGCCGCCCCGGGCAGACCCTGTGATTGGCACCTGGGGACACGCGCACTCGGGTGTCTGGGCTCCAAGGTCATTCTCTGCGTGTCCCCGTGTCCCCAAACATCCCTCAAATGCGCTTCGGGAAGCGTCCAGGGGGCACACGCGGGCGCCCATTGGTTCCATATGTGACAGGATGAAGTGGCGCCCGGGTCCATATTTGGTGTCTGGGGCCCAACCCAGGTCAGCCACACGCAAGGTATGTGCCTAACCTGGTACTGTCCCTCTGGCCCCGAGAGGCCTGGGGCCGGACACGCAAAGCAGGACCATCACTGTGCAACTTCAACAGCAGGTTAGAGCCAACATGAGAGAGAGGGAGAGAGAGAGAGAGAGAGAGAGAGAGAGAGAGAGAGAGGGAGGGAGGGAGAGAAGGAGGGAGGGAGGAGGGAGGGAGGGAGGGAGGGAGGGAGGGAGGGAGGGAGACAGAGAGAATGATAAAGCCCATTGGGTAAGAAACTTGAAGGAAGGAGGGAGGGAGGAAGAAAAAAGAGAGGAAGAGAATGGGAAAGAGCAGCAGAGAGAGAGAAAGATAGGGGAAGAGGGAGAGAGAGGGAGAGAGAGAGGGAGAGAGAGAGAGCAGCTAAGGCTTCAGCATGAAGGAAAATGCGTTCAGAGCCTCAGCGATGACAGAGAGTAAGGACACATTCAGGTTAAAGACAAAGGAACAGGAAATCGGTTCCGAGGCCCAGGGATGAACCGTGCGCACTTGCTGACAGTCCAGCCATCCTGTCGAGTACTAACACGGAGGCGTGGCGTGGGGAAAGACAGGGACCCGGTGTCAGAGACGTTTGAGACGGTCCCACCCTAAGAGGAGCCCAGCCTGGCATCGTAACCGAACCTTGGGGCCAGGGCCCCGGGGTGAGGGCTGGAAGGCAGCAGTGGGGGGTGCCGGGGCCAGAGGCGATCAGAAGGTCTAAGGGGGCAGCGGGCGAGCGGGGTGTCCCCGAGTCCCTGCCTCGGGGGTCCGAGGGCCGGGCTGGTGGACAGGGTTACTAGAAGGCGGTGGGGGATTAGTGAGGGACAGAAACCCCAGGGACGGAGGAAGGAAGTGCAGGGATAGTGACTCAGCCCTGTAGCGTGTACGTGGCACAGTATGGAAACAATAGCGGCCAAGACCAGAGCGACCAGAGGGACCAAGGACGGGATGCACAAAGGCTGATCTCATCCCCAGCCGCAGGGTTCCCCAGAGTGCCTCCCCCCACGCCCCAAAACAATGGCTCAGAGGGTGTGGGGGGAGGGACCTTGGAGGCTGGTGGCCCCAGAATCCTGGAGTGCAGCAGAGCTGAACGGTGCCCAGGACCCACCCCAGGACCCACCCCAGCCGGAAGCGCTGGCCCCTGGGAGGCAAATCAGGGTGGAGACCAGGGCCGGGAACTCGGTCTGGGCACGAGAATGGGGTTGGCGGGGCCTGAGCGAGCACTGGTACGGCAGGGTGGGCGCTGGCCTTGCGAGTGGCTGACCTGGGTTCCATCTCCGGCATCCCATATGACCCCAAGAGTGACCACTGAGCACGGAGCTAGGAGTAACCCCTGAGCATTGCCGGTTGTGGAAAGAGAGAGAGAGAGAGAGAGAGAGAGAGAGAGAAGAAGAGAGGAAGAAAGGAAGGAAGGAAGGAAGGAAGGAAGGAAGGAAGGAAGGAAGGAAGGAAGGAAGGGAGGGAGGGAGGGAGGGAGGGAGGGAGAGAGGAAGGGAGGGAGGGAGGAAGAAAGAAAGAAAGAAAGAAAGAAAGAAAGAAAGAAAGAAAGAAAGAAAGAAAGAAAGAAAGAAAGAAAGAAAGAAAGAAAGGAAGGAAGGAAGGAAGGAAGAAAGAAAGAGAAAGAAAGAAAGAAAGAAAGAAAGAAAGAAAGAAAGAAAGAAAGAAAGAGAGAGAGAGAGAGAGAGAGAGAGAAAGAAAGAAAGAAAGAAAGAAAGAAAGAAAGAAAGAAAGAAAGAAAGAAAGAAAGAAAGAAAGAAAGAAAGAAAGAAAGAAAGAAAGAGGGGCTGGAGTGATTGCACAGCGGGAAGGGCGTTTGCCTTGCACATGGCTGACCTGGGTTCAGTTCCCAGCATCCCATAGGGTCCCCTGAGCACCGCCAGGAGTAATTCCTGAGTGCAGAGCCAGGAATAACCTCTGAGCACTGCTGGGTGTGACCCAAAAAGAAAAAAAAAGGAAGGAAGGAAGGAAGGAAGAAGAAAAGAAAGAAAGAAAGAAAGAAAGAAAGAAAGAAAGAAAGAAAGAAAGAAAGAAAGAAAGAAAGAAAGAAAGAAAGAAAGAAAAAGAAAGAAAGAAAGGAAGGAAGGAAGGAAGGAAGGAAGGAAGGAAGGAAGGAAGGAAGGAAGGAAGGAAGGAGAGAGGGAGGAAGGGAAGAAGGGAGGGCGGGAGGGAGGGAGGGATGGAGGGAGGGCGGGCTGGAGGGAGGGAGGGAGGGAGGGCTGGGGGGAGGGAGGGAGGAAGGGTTGGAGGGAGGAAGGGAGGGCTGGAGGAAGGGCTGGAGGAAGGGAGGGAGGCTGGGGGAGGGAGGGCTGGGGGAGGGAGGGCAGGAGGCAGGAGGGCCCGGAGCAGTGGCACAGCAGGCAGGCGTTTGCTTTGCAAGTCGCCACCCCTCGTCCCATCCCCGACACCACGTACAGTCCCCTGAGCACTCCCGGGCAATCCTACAGCAGGGCCGAGAGGGAGCTCTGAGCACCGCGGGTGTGGCCCAACCCTCCCCCCGCACCCCCCCTGCCAAAGGAACAGGAAGGAAGGAAGGAAGGAGCCACCGTGGGCTCGGCTGAGAGAAGCCAAAGCTGCTGGGGGCGGGGGCCTCGCACACGGCACCCCCACGTCCAGTCCCGCCTCCCCGGCCCTGAGCACTGCAGGGACGAGCACAGGACCTGTCCAGGTGCCCTGGCCGAGTACCGAGCACCTCAGGGGCCGAGTGTGGTCCCTGGAGGAAAGATCCCCCTGCAGGTGCTCCCAGGAAATGCCCCCCCTCTCCCAACACGCCCCCCGGGGACCGTGGGACAATGTGGAAAGGACCTGCCACCCCTGCCCCAGCCGGGCCAGCCCTCGCGCCCCTCCCCTCCCCTCCTGTCCCTGTGTCCTGCCCGTCCGGCTTGCGAAGAAACCACGTTGCTTCTGACAGACGCATGACACATCCAAACAGTCCCGGCGCTGGGCGGAGAGTGGACAGCAGGAAGGGCCTGGCCGTGCACGGGGCAGCCCGGGCTCAACCCCGGCTCCACCTGAGCTGACTCCTGAGCACAGAGCCAGGAGGGACCCAACAAGCAGAAACTAGAGAAACGAGTGATTCTAAGACCTCTGTCCGGCCACAGCATGGGGAAGCTGAGGCAGGGGTGAGGGAGCCCCCCCCCAACCCAGAACTCACCAGGGCCGACTCAGCAGCGGCCTGCTGGAGGACCTGCCCACTCGAACCCGATTCCCTCCCTTCTTCCCTCTCTCCCTCCCTCCCTCCCTCCCTCCCTCATTCCTTCCTTCCTTCCTTCCTTCCTTCCTTCCTTCCTTCCTTCCTTCCTTTATTCCCTCCCCCTCTCTCCCTCCCCCTCCCTCCCTCCCCCTCTCTCTCTGCCCCCTCCCTCCCTCCATCCCCCTCTCTCTCTCCCCCCTCCCTCCCTCCCTTCCTCCCTCTCTCCCTCTCTCCCCCCTCCCTCCCTCCCTTCCTCCCTCTCTCCCTCTCTCCCACCCTCCCTCCCTCCCTCCCTCCTTCCTTCCTTCCTTCCTTCCTTCTTCCTTCCTCCTTCCTTTTCTCTCTCCCTCCCTCTTCCCTCCCTCCCTCCCTCCCTCCCTCCTTCCTTCCTTCCTTCCTTCCTTCCTTCCTTCCTTCCTTCCTTTTGTTCTTTCATTCATTCTTCCACTTTTTGGTCCTTCCTTCGTTCCCCCCTCCCTCCCTTACCTCCCTCTCTCCTTCCTTCCTTTCTTTTCTTTCCTCCTTTCTTTTCCACATCTCCAGTAATTGTTCAGGGTTCGCTCCCGGTGGTTTGGGGGCACCATGTGGGGCGCCAGGGGTAAACCCCGGCCTTATGCCCCAGCCCCGCATCTTAAAGTCGTTTCTGGGTACCAAGTTCTCGGCGCTGTTTGCTCTGGATGTGGTGGCCCTTGGACCCCCAGGCCCTCGGGAGGTGGACGGCGGGGTGTCCCCGCCATGCTCCAGGATGTCGGCCAGGACAGGGGTGGGCAGAGGCCCCTGCCTTGTGCTCCGTCTCCTGGGCAGCGTCCCGGGACAGGGCCGGACAGAGGGTGACACACGCAGGCGTGCAAAGCAAACAGCGGCAGGGACCTGCACCTGGGGGGGCCCGGGGGGCTCCCAGCACCCCAGGGTCTCACCGAGGCCTCCAGGGCCCAGGGCCGGGCCCACCTCACAGGCGTGAAGCCACCCCAGGCTTGCGTGACCCCAGGCGCCACCGTGGACGAGAACCCCAGGAGCTGCAGTCCCCCCGGGGCACGTCTGGAGTCTGCGGGGGCCCCCAGGCTGGTGTCGGGGGTCAGCCCACCCCGGCCTCTCTCGCCCACCACCCGGAGCATCACTGAGCCCAGCACGCGCTTCCTGTCGCGTTTCCTCAAGGCGCATTCCGGAAGCCGGGCCAGTGGGGCCGTGGAAAGGCTCCTGAGCCCGGTCCCCGTGCCCCTGCCGGCCGAGGGGGTCCGGCCTGTCTCTGCCCCAGGGAGGGGCGGCCGCCAGCCGCCTCCGGAGGAAGGGGACCTTCCTGTCGCTGCTCGCTGCCGGCGGAGCCGGAGGCCCAGGTGACTCACGGCCGGGGTTCCGGCCCGCCCAGGGCTGTGGTCTGCAGGGAGCACGGGGACAGCGCCTTCGGGCCAGCTGGGAAGGACAGCAGTGGGCCCTGGCAGAGCGCGCCGTGTCCGGGCCGGGGCTCAGCCTCCTCCCTCGCAGCCCCTTTGCCGCCCGCAGCCCCTCCCCGCTGTCCCCGGGCCCCTGGATGTGGCCCCACTGGACAGGAAGAGCCTGCGGCTACCCTTCCTGGCCCACAGAGGGCACGGGAAACTGCTCCTGAGCCTCAGTTTTTTTTTTCTTTTTGGGTCATACCAGTGATGCACAGGGGTTACTCCTGGCTCTGCACTCAGGAATTACTCCTGGCGGTGCTCAGGGGACCATATGGGATGCTGGGAATCGAACCCGGGTCGGCCGCGTGCAAGGCAAACACCCTACTCGCTGTGCTATCGCCCAGCCCCTGGTCATGAGCCTCAGAACCTACAGAGCAGAAGGACCGTGAGAGTCACCCCACGCCCGTGGGGCCTTGCACACTGCCCTGCCCTCCGGGGTCAGTCCCAGCATCCCACAGGGTCCCCTGAGCACTGCTAGGAGAGATTCCTGAGTGCAGGGCCAGGAGTGACCTCTGGGAATCACAGGGTGTGACTCCAAAGCAAAACAAAAAACAAACCAGAGTAGAAGGTCAGAGATAGTCCAGGGGCGGGGCACTGCCTTTCACGTGACACACCCCGGTTCAAAGCCCAGCACGGCCTAGGCCGCTGAGCCCTGCCAGGAGTGAGCCCTGAGCACAGAGCCAGGAGTAATCCCTGAGCAGAGCCAGGAGTAATCCCTGAGCAGAGCCAGGAGTGAGCCCTGAGCACAGAGCCAGGAGTAATCCCTGAGCCCTGCCAGGAGTGAGCCCTGAGCACAGAGCCAGGAGTAATCCCTGAGCAGAGCCAGGAGTAACCCCTGAGCACAAAGCCAGAAGTGAGCCCTGAGCACAGAGCCAGGAGTAATGCCTGAGCACAGAGCCAGGAGTAATCTCTGAGCACAGACTCAGGAGTAATTTCTGAGCACTGCGGGTGTGGACCAAAGCACCCAACCCAAGCAGAGTAGAGGCACGGTGCTGGTGGGGGCCTGGGCGGAGCCCCGCTGGCTGCTGCTCCCCAAGGACACCAGCTCGGGGGTCTCAGGGCCGGGGAACCTTGTTCCCCTGGGACCCAGCACCCCGCCTGTTGGCTGCCGTCCCAGAGCGCCCGACACACGCTGCCTGGAAACCCGCCGTGTTCTGTGCTGTGCCGCGTCACCCACGACGGCCAGGATCTGGGCAGGGACAGACGGGGGGACGGAGGAACTGCGCAGGGACGGGGCTCGGCTCACGAGGAAGGCGACACCCGGGGGTCTCCGCTCTGTGCTGCAGCCAGTGACCGGGCCAGAGGGCCGGCGGGGCAGGGTGGGGGGACGGACACGCGCACGAGGAGAGAAGGCCGCGGGCAGTGGGGACAGACGGACAGACGGCACAGAGCCGAGAGAGGCGGCATGGGGACACGGTGCAGGGACGCCGACGCCGGGGACGGGTCCAGTGTTGGGACTCTGCGATTAACAGCCCAGAGAGCGGGCAACAGGGCCGGGGGAAGGAGGGACACGGCGTCTGCCCAGGACACAGCCAGCCCGGACTCCCTCCCCGAGCGTGGAGTCAGGAGTCAGCCCTGAGCACCACCAGCCCCCGACTGAGCCGATCACGGGGCTCACTAAGACGGGGGAGAAGAGGAGAAGGGGGCCCGGCTGGGGGCCGCCTCTCCCCCGGGAGCCCGCCCAGCCCCCCCCCGCCCCCGCACCCCCAGGCCGAGTCTGCGCTGTGCTGTGGTGAGTCGGGTGCTGACGTGCCCTGAAGGCGACCCCGTGGGCCGAGGGCCCGTCCCCCTCCCGAGCAGGCTCACCCACGGGTGCTCCCCGCTGAGAGCCCCACTCAGGGCGCGGGCTGAGCGGCCGTGAGTCACCGGCCCCGACCAGTTCTCCGGGCCCGTCAGAGCCCTGGGGGCGCAGGGGCCACGGGCGCACACCCACCCCGAGCCCCTGACTCGGCCCTCCGCAGCCTCGCACCGTGGGCGGGTCACAGCGCTGAGGGCACCTCCCGGGGCTCCCTCTGGGGTGCTGAGAGCTCGTGCGGCAGGTGGGTGTCCGGGAGGGCTCGGGAGGAGGGTGACTCGGGGCCACGCAGCCCTGTGCTCGCAGCCCTGTGCTCACGGGGCCTGGCGCCTGGCCCCACGGCCTGCTCGTTGCCCTGAGCACTGTGGTGTGGGCCCAAAGCCAAGAGGGAGGCCGGGCGGGGAGCCCGGTGGGCCAGGCGAGTGTGGGCCGTGGCCGGGAACCCGGCGGGTGGCAGGGTGGGCAGGGGAGGGGTGCTGGGGGTGGGGGGGCTCACTGCCGCTTCCTCTAACGCCTCGTCCAGCTCCCGGGGTGCTCCTGGGGGCTTGCCCGCACCCTCCGAGCAGCAGGTCCCGGGGCCCAGGCGGGGGTGGGGTAAGGCAGGGACCCTGGCCCCCTCAGCACCCACCTGTCCAGGCGGCACCCTTGTGCCAAGGACTCTCGGGGCCCCGCAGTGCTGGGCCTTACACGCGGGGTTCACGCCCCAGCACTGCATAAAAGCACACACGTACTCACACAGACACACACCGACACACAGACACACACACAGACACACATGCAGACACACATACACACACATGCAGACACACACACAGAGACACACACACACAGAGACACACACAGACACAGACACACACAGACACACACACATGCAGACACACACAGAGACACAGAGATACACACGCAGACATACTCAGAGACACACACCAACACACAGAAAAACACACAGACACACACACATGCAGACACACACACATGCAGACACACACACATGCAGACACACACAAAGAGGCACACACGCAGACACACTCAGAGACACACACAGACACACATGCAGACACACACAGAGACACACACACAGAGACACACACACAGACACACACACATGCAGACACACACACAGAGACACAGAGACACACGCAGACACACTCAGAGACACACACAGACACACACACAAGTTGTTCCCGCGTTGCTGTGTCGGGGAGGGGCCCCTCCCCCCAGCTGCCCCCAGCAGCCCTCCCCTGCCAGTCCTGCCACCCGCCGGGTTCCCGGCCGCGGCCCACACTTGCCTGGCCCCACCGGGCTCTCCGTCCAACCTCCCTTTTGTCCCATTTTATGTTCTGGTTTGGGGCCCACACCACGGTGCTCGGGCCTGACTCCTGGCTCTGTGCTCAGGGCTGACTACTGATGGGCTCGGGGGTGGTATTGGGTGCTGGGGTCACACCGGGCCGTGTCCCATGCACTATCTCTCTGACCCGACCTCCCTTTTACCGCCAGGGCTCAGGTCCCCAGCTGGGTGTGGCCCCTTCGGGGGCCGGACGGTCGGGGCCCCTGAGCCCCGTTTTGTCGCTTGTCAGGCGCAGACCCCCGGCACGGGAGCCACTGCAGGCCGAGGCCGGGGCTGGTGCAGGCGCGGGAATCTGCTGGTTCAGACACTGCCGGGGCGGGACAGAGCAGGGACAGGAGGGAGAAGTAATCCCGGGGGCTGGTCACCAGGGCCTGGAGCTTCTGCCCGCGCCAGGGGGGCTCCACTCTGGACAGGCGGCAGGTCGAGTCAGCTGGTGGTCTCCATTTCCACAGCTGCAAAGCGGGACAAGAACATTCTAGAAAGAATCTTTCTGCTTGTTCTTATGATCCCACCAGTCCCAGATTTGAAAGATGTGTACATGTGTGTGCGTGCGTGCATGCGTGCACTTGCATATGCATCTATATCACATCTATGTGTGCATGTGTCTGTGCATGTGTGCATGCATGCACTCACATGCACATCTACACACTTGTGTGCACGTGTGTGTGCATAGGTGTTGCATGTGCCCATGTGCACATCCACACATCTGTGCATGTGTGTGCACCTGTTCATGTGTGCTGCACACATGCCACATGGATGTGTGTTCCGTGTGTGTGTGTAATTCCATGGGTGGCTCCGGGTGCCTCGACGCAGCTGGCTGAGTGGACCGATGAGGCCAGCTCAGTCCCTGAGAACCCGGGTGCTCCGGGAAGGGTGCTCTCTGGGCAGGAGCGAGGGTGGCCGCCCGCACTGCCACCTGACCGCTTTCTCACGGCCACACCCAGGACACACGCGCAGGTTGGAAAGTAAATATTTTGTTTGGAAAGGGAAGTCTTTGCTCTGTCACCGGGAGGAAGGGGACGCTTCCTTGGCAGCGCCTGGGCCGGGGTGGCCGGAAGCCACGTCTGGGAACCCACAGGGTGACCGGGTGGGGCTGCCCACCCTGCAGGGCACCGCCTGGCGGGGGTGATGTCGCCGTCATGGCGTGGTCTCTGGGCTGGAGCAGGAGGGAGCGAGCGGCTTCTCCCCCGGGTTCCCTGCACCCTTGGCCCCCCGGGCAGGAGCGAGACCCCAGTGGGCCCCTGGGTGTGTCCTGGTGACCACCTGCCCTTTCGTGCTTCCCGAGCAGTCCTGGGGCTCCTGGGAGGTGCCAGGCGTGCTTCAGGGGCTGAGCACAGCAGGTGCCCGGGGCCCACGCCCTCTGCCTCGCGGTCCCCTTGCCTGGCCAGCCCTGGCCTCTCTCTGGTGTCCTGTACAGCCCCCAAGCACTGCCAGGAGCAATCCCTGAGCACCGAGTCAGGAGTCTGCCCTGCTCCCCCTACTCAGACCAGCGGCACTGGAGGGAGCCCCTGACCCCCCCACCCCTGACCAGGCCACTCCCCCTCCAGGGACACAGCTCGGCCAGTGTCGCCTGAGCTGGACCCTGCTTCCACCCCCAGCGGCTTCTGCTGCAGTGTGTGACGCACCGACCAGGCGCCTAACGGTGGAGCCGAGTAATCCTGGTCTCGGGGCGAGGAACGCGGAGGGAGCTCTGAGTATGGCTGGATGTGGCCCCAAATTAAAAAAATAATTTCTTGGGGCGACAGCCGGCAATGCTCAGGGGTTCCGCGTAGCTCTGCACTCGGGTCCCTCCTGGCGGTGCTCAGGGACCGTGTGGGATGCCGGGGCTGGCCGTGCGCAGGCAGCACCCCCCCTGCTGTGCGATCGCTCAGGCCCCGGCCGCTCCGGAGACCCCACGTTGCCCAGTACAGTGTGGGAACCCAGAGCTTCTCCACCAGCCCAGAGACCCCCAGGACACTCCCAAACACAAACCTCCCAGCAGCCTTGGTGCAGAAAAGGAAACTGAGGCTGAGGGCGGGCTGGTCTCTGGTCTCAGGCCCCGCAGCCCCGGTGTGTCTGTCAGGGTGACGCGGCGTCTCCTGCGCCTGGGTGCCGCCCTCTACCCCCGGGAGCTACTGCTGTCCTGATCGCCGCCACTCCGGGGGTCCCTGCACGCAGGTCGAGAGGCTGGTGTGTCGGAGTATGAGCCAGCGGAATCCCTTCGCCACAGGTGAGCCCTGGACAGTGCTCAGCCCCTCCCCCACCCCGGGCAGTGCAGTCTGTCCCTGGCTCTGGTGGCTGCAGCCTGTGGCCGTGGCTGTGGCAGTGAGCGCTGAAACTCACCGGAGGCAGAGTGGACTCATGCATGTGTGCACACACACAGACCCTTGCACACACCACACATACATGTACACACAAACACACACCCCACACACAAACACACGCACACATGCATGTTCATGCACATGCATGCACACATGCACACGCACACTTAGATCCTTGCACACACCACACATACATGCACATACAGACTCACACACATACCATACATGCATGCACACACATGCACACACATGCACATGCATGTACATATGCACATACACACTCATAGACCCTCGCACACACTACACACACAAGCACACACCACACACATGCACATGCCCTCAGACACAGATGTTCATGCACACATGCTTGCACACACATGCCACATGCAAGCACACGCATGCACATATGACACATGCACACACCACACAGCACACCCATGCACATGCATACACACATGCACATACATGGTCACATGCACACACACACATGCACATGCATACACATGCACGTGCACATACATGCGCATGCATACATACATACATGCACAATGCACACACATGCTCACACGCATGCTCACACACATGCACATACCGCCTGCAGGTGTGTCTGCACACACGCCATGTGAGCCCGCCGCTTTAGAGCAGAGACCCTGTCCCAGTTCCCTGGGCTGGAGCCCGGAGCTGCACCCAGCCCACCGTGGCGTCCTGGCGGCCGGGGTGCAGGTCCCGCTGTAAACATCCGGGTGGCTGGCAGAGGAGGCCAGAGCTCGACAGGTATTCGCAGCTTGAACCCTCCGGGCGGCGCGTGCAGGGGTGCGGCGGTGCTCCCCAGCATGCGGCTGCAGAGCAGCTGAGGTGGGTGCTCCCCCAGAGTGCTCGTGCACGGCCGAGCGGGCCAGGACAGTCAGGGCCGGGTGCGCACTGGCTCTGCGCGGGACGCCGGGGCTGGGGGTCAGCCGCGGCGGCAGCCCCGTGTTTGAGGTCGCAGCCGCGGGCTCCTGTGGAGCCGGGCCAGAGCCTGCCCGCGGGGTTCACCCTGGCCCTGCGCCAGAGGTGGAAAGGTGAGTCCCTGCTCGCCCCAGGGCGCCCACGGCCCGGCAGGGGGCGCGGGGCGAGACCCGCACCTCCTTCGCCGCCAACCCCGCCTCCCAGGGACCCTCCTGGCTGGGGGCCAGGCCCGGGGTGGGGGCGGGGCATGTCTGCTCCATGCATCTGACCTAGAGCCTCAGTTTCCCACCCAGTGCTGGGTTGTTAACAATCCAGCCAAGCTCAGGATCGAGGGGAGGGGAGGGGAGGGGGCAGCCCGGAGCAAGGGCAGGAGGGAGGGGCCGGGGCCGGCCGAGGGGGGGGGGGAGGGTCCACCAGGCCGGGGCAGGCTGTGCGCGCGGGAAGGTGCCCCCGTTCTCAGAATGAAACCGCGGTGAAAGAAGGGGTCAGCTCGTCCCTGCGCAGGGCTGGCGAGTGGGGGCACTGGCGACCCGGCTGCTGGTCGCCAGAGGGGAGGCCAAGACCCAGGCAGCTCCACGGCGCCCTCTGGTGGCCGGAATTGTCCCTGCAGTTCCGGGTCGGGGGTGCTGGCTAGGGCGGGAACCTCTGGGACCGGACACACAACGTGCCTGGGAGTGGGGGGACAGCGGGGGAGGGGGGAGGGGGACAGCGGGGGAGGGGGAGCGGGGGCCTTTGTGAGAATTTTTGTTTTTTTTTTCTTTTTGGGTCACACCCAGCGATGCTCAGCGGTTGCTCCTGGCTCTGCACTCAGGAATCACCCCTGGAGGTGCTCAGGGGACCATATGGGATGCTGGGAATCGAACCCGGGTCGGCCGCGTGCAAGGCAAACGCCCTCCCCGCTGTGCTATTGCTCCAGCCCCAGAATTTTTGGTTTCTAATTTACGTTTTGGGTCATATCCAGCGGTGCTCAGGGCCGACTCCTGGCTCTGTGCTCAGGGCTGACTCCCGGCTCTGTGCTCAGGGCTGACTCCCGGCTCTGTGCTCAGGGCTGACTCCTGGCTCTGTGCTCAGGGATCACTCCAGGCTCTGTGCTTAGGGCTGACTCCTGGCTCTGTGCTCAGGGATCACTCCCAGCTCTGTGCTCAGGGCTCACTCCTGGCTCTGTGCTCAGGGATCACTCCCGGCTCTGTGCTCAGAGCTGACTCCTGGCTCTGTGCTCAGGGCTGACTCCTGGTTCTGTGCTCAGGGCTGACTCCTGGCTCTGTGCTTAGGGCTGACTCCTGGCTCTGTGCTCAGGGCTGACTCCTGGCTCTGTGCTCGGGGATCACTCCTGGTGTGGCTTGAAGGACTCTGGGGTTGAAGGGAGCTGGCAAGGCAAGTGTCTTAACCCCTGAACTACTCTTCTGGCCCCCAGGCCCCCCGTCGGCCACTTGGGCCACCCTTGCAGCCTGGACCCCTTAGGCCCTCGCCCCGCCCTTGGCATCTCCCCCTTCTCCTCCGCTGAAGAGGCTGCGGGGTCGCAGGTCCTCTCTTGTTTACGGAGGTCACACTGTGCGGGGGCTCGCCCTGGGCGTGGACCCCACGGTCTTGTACCTGCGAGGCGGGACTCAGCCCCTGAGCCGAGCCGGCCCTGGCACCTGGGAAGGGGTTTCAGCCCTGCTGAGCTGCTGCAGCGCCCCCTGCAGGCGGGACCGAGCGCCCCACTCGCCAGGGCTCACCCCACTCGCCACCTTCTTTGGAGGGGGGTCACGCCCGGGCCGCTCAGGGTCACTCCTGCTCTGCACTCAGAAAGCACTCGAGTGGTGCTCGGGGGCCACGAGGGACGCCGGCGGACGGCGGGATGCTGGGGGTCAAACCCGGGCCCACTGCGTGCAGGCAAGTGCCCCTCCCGCGTCCTCTCTGTGACTCAAGGGACTCTGCTGCCCCCCCCGCCCACAGCTCCCTGAAGCCCCTCGTGTAGGATCATAGGTGGTGCTGGGGGTTGAACCCATGTCGGCCACGGGCGAGGCAGCCGTTACCTTGTCTTCACCCCTCGACTCTCTCTCTCTGCCCCTTTTCCTCTCCTGCCTAGATATATTTTCTCACGGAACTTCAGTCGTATCCTACTCGCCACTGCTGCCTGCATCTGGCTTTGCACCGAGGGGCTCTGAAGAGCTGCACCCAGGGAAGCTGGCACCCCTCTGCTGAGAGGAACGTCTTTATTATTATTATTACTATTACTATTTACAGAGACTGTCTATAAAACCAAGCTCCCGGACACCTAATACCCTAGTTCTCCCTCTTGGAGAACCTGACAAGTTACCAAGACTCTATTGCCCGCGTGGGAGAGCCTGGCAAGCTCCCCGTGGCGTATTTATATCCCAAATACAGTAACAGATATATACATACCTCTCGGAGAGCCCGGCAAGCTACCGAGAGTATCCTGCCTGCACAGCAGAGCCTGGCAAGCTCCCCGTGGCGTATTCGATATGCCAAAAACAGTAATAATAGGTCTCATTCCCCTGACCCTGAAAGAGCCTCCAAACCATTGGGAAAGACGAGTAAAGAGAAGCTGCTAAAATCTCAGGGCTGAGTGTAATAGAGACGTTACTGGTGCCCGCTCGAGTAAATCGACGAACAACGGGATGACAGTGATGAAAGTGACAATGATACAGTGATTAATTATTATTACTATTATTATTATTTGTGTAAAAACACAGAAAAGGAAAGGGAAGGGCACGGAGTGCCTCACCGCACTGAGCCAGGCACGGGGCCCAGGGCAGCGGCGCCGTCTCTCCCGCCGCCCGCGTTCGGTAGTCTCCAGCCGCTTCCCCCACCCCGGGGAGGTTGATGGCGATGATGAGGCAGGCGAAGGAAGGAACGGAGGCAAGCCGGTTGGTCTCAGTTGCAGTTTACATTCCCATCTCCATTCTCCTCTGATTCTCCCCCTGCTTCTTCCTCCCCCATCCTACTTCATTCTCCTTCTCCTCTTGATGTAGGCAGGGAGACAGGGAAAGGCCCTTGGCAATGAAACAGATTAACAAAGTCTCTGGGAAGGAGAATCCTGAGACTGACCCACCTTGTGGATACAGAAAACAGACCTGATAAGACCTTCTCCAGACCCTGTGGAGGTTGGACCCCTCCCCATGAAGTTCCTCAATTCCTTGGACCTCTCCCTTGATCTGATTAAAATGTGATCCAGCCTAAAGAAGACCCAGCCTCCCTGGTAACCTCCTTAGCAACAGACGTTTACCTGGGAAGAAGCCCCACGTGGGGGCAGGTTGGAGAAACCCTATAAAGGCCACCTTGAACAAAGGAAGTGCACGCATATGCTGCCTGAGCCCATGTGCTGCTTGTGCCCTCGTGGCCGAGCACATGTGGTGCCCGAGCACATGTGTTGCCCGCATCTCCCCCCTTGAGAGGTGTACTTTCATGCTTTGGTGTCCAGTGCTAGGATGTGTGTAGGGCTCTCTCCATCCTCGGAGGAGCCCGCATTCTTTCTTGAGCACGTTACTCCTTCTGGTTTTTCTTTTCCACTTATCCCTTCCTCCTTCCCTAAGACCCTCTAAAATAAAATCTGTTACTTCACTGCTTGTCTACTCCTGAAATTCTTTTCCGAGAGCGGGACAAGAACCCAGTAACCCTGGGTCCCGGGTGTTAGAGGCGGTTGGAGAGAAAGTGACTGTCTTTCTCCTCCCCGCTTCACATAAGTCACCCGTGGGGCCCACCGACATCACTCTGGATCTCGATCTCGCTTCTCCAGATCTGGCCCTGGGACTGGCCCTGGAACTCGACAGCACTCGCCCCCAGCCCCCTCTCACAGCCACCTTAAATCCCCCCACCCCATCTGGCTCCGGATGCGTGGGCGGGATGCAGCGGGCTAACACATAGGTGTGGTTACAATCAATAGGGGGAAAAGTTCTATCCCTTAGGGGATGCTTTCACTAAGACAGAATCTCTTTCAGCAGGACACCCGCCCAAGAGCGGAATCCCATGGCATGGGTGTATTTCTCCTCTCTTTGTCCAGCTAACATATAAGTATTCATATTATAAATCATTTTGTAAGGACATAGCAAGAGACGCATTAAGCTTATAGAATTGCTCTCCGGGGGTCACCTCGATCTCAGACTACAGTGCTCAGGCCAGATTAGTCTTTCCTAGCCCTAGCAGGACCCTATCTCGTCATTGCTTTTGGATCATGACATGACATGTCCATGACCAAGCTCTTAACTTATAGTTAAGCATTAGGCGCTTTGGCCAGGCCCATCTTGATGCCAGGGTAGCACATAACTCACCGCTTGCCCTGGGTCCGTCCCATCCCTCATCCGGACCCTGCTTTTGGGGGTGCTAGGAAGCAAGGGCAGCTGAGGCCTAAGTCCAGAAAGCAGATGCCCGGGTGTGAATAATATTTGAAGCCAAATATGTTACCAAAGTATATTAACAACTGTCTTTCTTTGTCCATACAAAAAGGATATTGCTTTAAAGTAAACTATTCAAAAGACATAAGAGAGGAGAAAGACAATATTAACTTACAAGTACACTGTCCTAGCAAGGTCTGACCTTACAAATTAAGAGTTTGATTAGAGGAAGAGCAGATAAACTGGTAGAAGTGGTTACAGATAAACAAAGGAATGGGAGTGACTCGGGAGCACTTTGATGGGTGTGACTGATATACCTAAGCTCCTAGTGGCAAGGGGAACAGGACAAACCAATGATATCCAACAATTATTGTCACTGTCATCCTGTTGCTCATCGATTTGTTCGAGCGGGCACCAGTAACGTCTCTCATTGAGAGACTTATTGTTACTGTTTTTGGCATGTCCAATGTCTCTGTTCTGCACCAAGGGCTGGGGACATGTCACAAGAGAACCTTTGAAACCTGGTGGGTCTTTTTCCCTTTGTTTGGGACCCACATCCAGTCCAGTGGTGCTCAGAAGTTACTTCCACCTCAGTGCTCAGGAGTTACTTCCGGCAGGGCTGCCCCACTCGATGCTGGGGCCCGAGCGCCCCACGTGTGCGCCCACCCTTAGAGCATCTCTCTGACCCGGCCACTGAACTCCCACCCTCTCGAGGCCTGCTCCCTGCCCACGTGGGTAAACTGAGGCCCGGGTAGCCCCCTCCCCAGGGCCTAGTTAAAGACTGTCTGTTCGTTTCTGTTTGCTTGGGGGCCACGCCCAGCGGTGCTCGGGGCTGGCTCCGGCTCTGTGGTCGGGGATCACCCCTGGGGGTGCCAGGGAAGCCCCTCTCTCTGCCCAGCCCCTCCGGCTCCAAAGCCCATTTCTGTCTCCGGCTTTCAGTTATGCTTCTACCACGCTCAGTAATCTTGAAAAGAAGGTGTGTGTGTGTGTGTGTGTGTGTGCATGCATGTGCGTGTGTGCCTGTGCGTGTGCATGTGTCTGTGTGAACTTGTGTGTGTGTGTGCGTGTGCATGTGTCTGTGTGAACTTGTGTGTGTGACACACTTGGATGGGGGTCCCCACGCTGTGCCCGGGAGGTCCGGGCTTCCTGGGGGTTTCTGCCCCCTGCCCCGGGCCAGCACTTCAATGCCAGGGGCTGCCCCGGTCCTTCCTGCTGGAGGTGGCCCGGGGACTGGGCCCGGGTTGGCCGCGCGCCGGACAAGGGCCTTGCGCGTGTCCGAGTCCGGCCTGGAGACCGGCCAGCGGCTGTTCCGGAAAGTCCAGCCACCGTGGGGCAGTTCAGGGACCGGCGGGAGGGGGCGCTGTGTCGAGGGGTCTCCAGGGCCCAGGCGGGGGCCTGCTGGGGGGTCACCAAAGGAGCAGGGCCGAGGCCACAGACCAGGTCCCCCAGCACGAGTGGGTAGTCTGCGTGCTTGGTGGACTTGGGGCCCCGCCAGGGGCGTCAGCGCCGCCCGCTGAGTGGCCTGTCCAGGGCCGCGGGCCTGTGTCCAGCCCAGGGGAGCGGCTGACTCACCCGCAGCCTCTCACGTGGGCGCTGGGGCGGCGCCTCCCGCCCCCCGCGGCCAGTGTCCACGGCACCTCGCCGGGTGTGAAGTGTTTACGCTCCGTCCAGCGCTGACCGCCCGCGCCCAGCACCGCCTGCTGTGCGGCGGGGGAGGGTCTCCGGACACTGGGTGCCCCTCCCCCGGGGGGACTGTCGGGCGTGTCCTTGGGGGCCTCGCCGCTGCCCACACCCTCCGCTGCCCACACCCTCCGTCTGCCCAGGGCCTTGGCTCCGCGCCCTCAGGGCTCCTGCCCTCGGGCAGTCTCGGGGGGCCGGGGTCGCCTCTTGCACATCCTCATCCAGGGGGTGGCGGTGGGAGGCCGTGGGGTGGGGGCAGGGCGGGCAGAGCCCTCGTGGGCCTGAGTCACTGCGAGGCAGGAGGCACGGCTCTGTCCGGGGGCAGGTCCTGGGGTTTCCTCCGCCCCCGGCTGCCCGGCTCTAGGCCAAGCCGTCCCGCTGGCCCTGTCCTGGCTGTGGCTGGAGAGCCTGGAGCTTCCGTCCCGCCGTCACCCGCCCTCCGTCCTCCCGGCCACCTGCACTCCCTGGCCCGCGAGTCACAGCGGGGCTCGGGGCCTGGCTCCTCCCCCTGCTGGGTTTGTCCCATCTGCAGTGAGCAAAGGCCTCGGCTGGCCCAGTGGCTGTCACCGCCCCTCCCCGGGGGTGCTCAGGACTTACTCCTCACTCTGTGCTCAGCACTCTCTTGGCAGTGCTCGGGGGACCATGTGGGGTGCTGGGAATTGAACCCCGGGCAAGCGTCCCGCCCTCCCCGGCTGTGCTGTGACCTCACGCCTGGCTGCAGGGTCCCAAGAGGGTCACTGTGGGGCCCGAGGGCAGTGCCACAGGGAACGTACTCAGCCACACGCCAGCACCCCAGCCCCAGGCGAGGCAGGCGCCCGGGCACCCAGCGCCATCCTCAGGCACACCTGCTTCCTTGCGGCTCCCAGTCTGTGGCCCCTGCTCACTGGGGCTCGCACATGGCCTTGTGGTGCTCACACACAGACGTGAGGCTGGAAATCTCCGGTGGCACCGGGAATTGCACAGTTTAGGTGTCAGGGCCATGCAGAGCGCACGTGGGAGGCCAGGGATTTGAACTCGTGACCAGATGATTCCAGGTACATGCTCTGTTCCTCCAGGCCCTAAAGAACTTCCTCAGAGAGTTTTTAGAGGGCTGGAGAGGCGGCACAGCAGGGAAGGTGCTTGCTTTGGAAGCAGCTGAGTCTGGTTCCACCCTCAGCACCACACACGGGCCCCTGAGCACCACCGGGAATGATGCCTGAGCACGGTCAAGTGGGAAGCAAAACCCCCATCCAAAAAAAAAATTGTATTTGAAGAGCAAGTCTGCCAGTGATGAAATCTTTAGCTCTTGTTTTTCCCAAAAGTCTTTCTTTCTCCTGAAAGTTATTGAATGTTTCCAGTTCCAGAGGTCCAGGGGGCCGCTGACCTCCACAGGGCACTGGGCTCCACCCCCCACTCCCCTGCACAGTGGCTACCAAGCTTAGTCACCAGACACCTGGCAATTCTCTAGCTAAGCTGTTTTTTCCTTTCTGGCTTTTTTCACAATTTCCTCATTGCCTTTGTTTTTCTGCAATTTGGCTGCATTGCTCAGCCAGGCAGCTATTTGGATGTTTTTCCTGTTCTACTTTTCTTCAGTTCCAAGTTTGTCTGTTTGATGTCTATCCGTCATTTCTTTTCGAAAATTCTTATTGTCCTTTCAAATATTTTGCCTCTCTCCCTCTCCCTCTCCCTCTTTCTCTCTCCCTCTCTCTCTCTTTCCTCTCTCTCCTCTCCCTCTCCCTCTCTTCCTCTCCCTCTCTCCCACTCACTCCCTCTCTCTTTCTCCCTCTCTCTCTCCCTCTGTCTCCCTCTCTGTCTCTCACTCCCTCTCACTCCCTCTCTCTGTCTCTCACTCCCTCTCACTCCCTCTCTCTCTCCCTCTCTCTCCCCCTCTCCCTCTCTCTCCCTCTCTCTCCCTCTCTCTCTCTCTCCCTCTCTCTCTCTCTCTCTCTCTCTCTCTCTCTCTCTCTCCCTCTCTCTCTCTCTGTCTCCCTCTCTCTCTCTCTCCCCCTCCCTCCCCTGACTTTCTGATGACGTAATGCCAGTGGCGTCTATGCTGTTTCACCTCCTGAGTCTGTCCAAGTTCTGGGATGTTCTGTTCTGTTCGGTTGCTGTTCCGGTTTTTGTTTTTTGTTTTGTTTTTCGACTCTTTTCCCCTCTCTGTGCAGCAGCCTGGAGAGTTGGCACGTGGTCAGGCCTGCAGCCGTGACCGAGGCCATGCCCAGGCTACTGATAAAGTCATCACAGGCGTTCTCTGTTTCGGTTACGGTTGCCTAATTCTACCATAAACAGTTTTCCTTCATGTTCTCATCTGTGCCCTCGTCGCCCGTCTGCTCTCGCTTGCCGTCAGCTCCCCCGCGAGGATCC